>NW_010514288.1:0-70476 GCF_000687285.1 Phaethon lepturus
GCACCTGAGCTGGGCTGTCGATTTCAACTCGAATGGCACGCCACCCCTAGGCTCAACTCTAGTGAGCCTGGTTTTATCCCCTCCCCCCTCCAAATCTAGTTTAAAGCCCTCTCAATGAGGCCTGCCAGCTCGTAAGCAAGAATCCTTTTGCCCCTTGGAGTCAGTTGCACTCCATCTGCTGCAAGGAGGCACGGTGCCGTGTAAACCGCCCCGTGGTCAAAAAACCCAAAATTCTGATGACGGCACCAGCCCCTGAGCCATGTGTTGATCAGGTGTGCTTTCCTGTTCCTTTCAGCGTTCTTCCCTGTCACTGAAGGGATTGATGAAAACACTACCTATGCTCCCGCTCCATTGACCAGTCGCCCCAGTGCTTTCAAGTCCTTTTTGACTGCCTTTGGGCTTCTGAGTGCAACCTCATTGTTGCCAACCTGCATGACCAACAGTGGGTAGTAATCAGTGGGCTCAAAACAGTCAGGAGCAGTGCTGATCTTCAAGAGCAACTGACTGGTAGGCAAGTAAAGGGAAAGGGACGCATTGCCTTGGAGTACATTGTGCTTGCAGCACAGCCAGCTGGCAGGAGTCATTGTGGTACAGTCCAGGGAAAGATTGAGGAGTCTGCAAGTAGAGAAATGTGTTCTGCTCTATCAGGCAGAATCCTTTTTGGGTTGGGTTTGAGAGATGTAGGAAGTAAATATATGCAGCATTTAATTAGAGTGTATGAGAAACCAAGAAATTCCTACACTGTAGATACGTGTTTTGGATGTGTCTGACTTTTCTGTGGAGGTTTTCTTGCTGGCAAGGGAATTGCAGAGGAAACTAGGAAGAAGTCACTTGCAAGTAGGCATGAAGCATTCAAAAAAGAATTATTAGGATTTTTAGGGCCTTCTAAATGAAGAAGTTGTGCTGGGTGTGTGGAAGAGCCAAATTAATTTCAAGATTATAATAACAAATGTTTTATTGATGACAAATGTGCTTAGATTACATGCACATTTTTGATTGTGTACACATTTTTATGTATGCATACATACATTAGATCCTGGTATGAGTTCATATGGAAGGGACTTTTATCATTGGAATTACCTGAATTTCTCCTCTCTGTTAGACTTTAAATCACATGCCTGTGAGCATACGTTGCGGTTTAACCCTAGTAGGCAGCTGAGCCCCACACAGCCACTCATTCACTCCCCCTCAGTGGGATGGGGGAGAGAATTGGAAAAGTGAGGAAACTTGTGGGTTTAACCCACAAGTTATAAACACTTTAATAGGTAAAGCAAAAGCTGTGTGTGCAATCAAAGCAGAATAAGGAATTAATTTACTACTCCTGCATCAGCAGGCAGGTGTTCAGCCATCTCCGGGAAAGCAGGGCTCCATCATGTGTAATGGTTACTTGGGAAGACAAATGCTGTAACTCCAAATTGTCCCCCCCCTTCCTCCTTCTTCCCCCAGCTTATATTGCTGAGCACGATATCATATGGTATGGAATATCCCTTTGGTCAGTTGGGGTCAGCTGTCCCAGCTGTGTCCCCTCCCAGCTTCTTGTGCACCCCCAGCCAACTTGCTGGTAGTGTGGTGTGAGAAGCACAAAAGGCCTTGATGCTGTGTAAGCACTGCTCAGCAACAGCTAAAACATCTTTTGTTATCAACTCTATTTTCAGCACAAATCCAAAACATAGCACCATAGGAGCTACTATAAAGAAATTTAATTCTAGTTTAGCCAAAACCAGTACAGCAAACTAGTTTTGCTAGTAGACAATGATAGTTAGCTTATGTAAATGTGTTATTGTGGGGGATCTTTTCTATATGGAAGTTTTTTTAATTTACTATTGTCCTGTTAATTTTTCCATATGCATCATTAAGAGTTACAATTCTTAAAAAGAAGCTTTTTGTGGCTGTGATGAAAGCAAAGAGCAAGGTTAAAGCGTGGAATTTCCTAGTCTTCAAGACAGGTTGGAAGAAAATCAAGGTTAATTCTTACAACATCTGTTCATACAAGAGTAAAAATCCTGATTGGTGTGATTCTTGGACAGGCTTTTCTTTTTTTGTGGCATCCATCAATATTTTTGTTATAAGAACTGCAGAATGGGATCCAGCATAGCTAAAATACTAAAATAGTAGGACTAAATAAAATAATTCATTCACAGTTGAGATATGAGAAAGAATCTAGCCATTTGAGAAATAGGTTAACAGCAGATTAATGTAAGTGTGTGTAACTTGAAAAAAGTCTCAAGTGCATTGGTTTTATAATAAAGCAAGAAAGGTACTTTGGCCATTCACAACATAGGTTGCCCAACAGTCCTTTTTTTTCTAAATGATTTCTAAATGATTCCATACCTGTTCCAATATTTTTCACTGGCATGAAGAGAAATGCTCTGCAAAGCTGTATCTAACCTCTGCCTCTGCTTGATCGTTGAGACTCACCCCTGCTGCAGGTGCCTACAGAGCATCTCTTGCTTAGTGTAAGTGATTAGATGATAAGCTCTGACTGACCCAGTCTGGTTTTTCCCTTAGTTGGGACTGCATGCACATGGATAACTTTGGGTCCAAAGCAGACTTTCTAAAGCTCTGAGCCCAAACAAGCAAAGACCATAATAGAATCCTGGTATGACCTTAGCTGTAGTGATTACTCTTAGACTGCTACTCTACAATATATTATTAAGGGTTGCTTTTCAGCAATGAAAAAAATGATTCGAATGAAAAAATCTCTTTGAACTATGCTTTTGAAAAATTAATGCGGGCAATTCATATTCACAGTAGGACTTTCTGGGGCCTGTGCCCTGCTGAGATAATGCTGCCTGCTGAGTCACTGAAGGAGACATTTGTCCTTTGTACTTCTTCACAATTCACTGGAGACATGGTATTCTTCCTCCCCCTGAAGCGTCCTGTTGCTCTGCATTTATATTCCTTCTGTTGTGGCTATCATAATTAATTTTTCAGTCTTCTACTTAAAGTGAATAATCCAGTAGATCACTTGCACCTCAGACTAAACTCTTCTCTTAAAATGACAAGTATATATTTTTAATGACATATTCTTTGGAAATTTGGGTCAAATTGCGGGACGTTAGCTGGTGTGGGCTAAGTGCATCCAGTTACTTTTAGTGGGTTTAGGGGAATTTGGCCTGCTTAACTCTTCCTTGCAGGAAGAACGATGCAAAGTCTATAATGAAGGAAGAATAAATAAGAAAAGCTATGAAAATGTGCTAGAGGAAATGTCGGTATTACTTTCCTGCTCTTTGACAAAATACGTATTTCCTGTGAACCATTTTTAGTGAGCCAAAATTCACACAACAATATCACAAAGTTATTTTTAATCATATAAACATAAAAGTTTTATTGTTGCTTTTTCTTCCGGCACTTTAATTGTGTTTGGGTGAAGGACACAAGACAGTGTGAGTGTTGAAATAGTGTTTAACCATTAAAAATGATAGTGTAAAATCATCAGTATAATGTCTAAAGAGAGAGCTTATCACTTTTTTTTTTAAAGACTAAACCTGACATCTCATTCTTACAGTTACTGATAGCCTAGAAGGAATGATTTTGGTATTGCGTCTTGCATACAATAGCACCAAGAGTTCTCATGTAATCATCAGCTCCTCACTGAGATAGGATTAATGTAGCTAGAGGTAGTTGCAGTGTTCACAGCATTCAAACTCAGTATTACACATGAGCATAGATCTGTTGACTTGAAATAATCATAAATTAGTGTATGGTGAATATATTCTTGAGTGTTAAGGCTTAGAAATCTAAATTAATTTCCTCAAGCTTGGCAAAAACTGGTGAAATACCAGTGCTACTGTATTTGTTATACAGCTTTTTACTGAATCTCAGGGAGGCAGCATAGAGCTGTGTTGACAGGTTTCTAGTATTTAATTTCTTACTTAGACTGAAATAAAGTTGCAAGGGTGATAGTAACAATACAGTGTTGAGAGAAAAATAAGAAATTTAAAAATAATTCTGTATTCCTCTCCTTAGGCATCTCAAAACACCCTAAATTCCATGTGGTATATGGAGGTTGGTTGCATCTAAGTTCCTGTTTCAATGTTTGGAGCACTGTGTCTCAGCGCTGATGGAAAAACTAGAATCCAGCACTAAACTTATTCATAGTTGCTGCATAACTTTTTGTGCTCATTGAATGAGTAATTGACAATTTTGCTTTGGCTTCATGGCTCAAACATGCTTACTAAGTATACACTTCTCTTACTTTTGCTTTCCTGTTGTTGCATTTACTGCGGCATGCGATGTTTGTGCTGTGGGTGGCCCTGTATTATGAGTAACTTGCCTTTCTCCTTTAGCTGCCATTAGCTAATGCAAATATGTTATAATATTATAGCCTGTTAGTGAACTTTAAACAGATGCGCAACTTATGAAACCTTGATGTGCAGGTGAGAGAGCTTCGAGAAAGAGCAAAGGCTTACAGGCAACGAGTAGAGGGAACACACTTCTCCCGATACCATCTCAATCAGATCCTGTCCGATAATAACAGTCTTTGGGATGTGTCCTCAAATTCCAGTGCAGAAGAAGGCATCAGCAACAACATCAGAGCACTAGATCTTGCCGGGTAAGGTCGTCATTCCTGCCTGTTATTCTGCAACTTTGAAACAGAGCAAAATGCTGAATATAGGCTTAGCATAGCTGTGAGATCTTGGAAGTTTGACTGTATTCAAGATGCAATTGGACAGGGTGCTCAATAATCTTATCTTTGCTCCCTTTCCACATGAAAGGTTGGACCAGATAGTCTTTCGAGGACCCTTCCAACCTGGGCTGTTCTATGATTCTATGATATGTACATTCTCTAGAACAGATGAAGGCATTTACCTTTTCACAGATACATCAGTTGATCTGTGCTCAAATTGAAAATGAGGCACAGTCCAGCCTTCTGAAAATTCTTAAAATTCTCCACAAATGCATATTTAGTGTGGCAACCTTGGTCTCATCAACTCTGGAGGAATTTCACACTGAGTCATACTGAAGTAATATTCTTCTTTCCACTGGAATGACAGGAAATATGTTTTGCCTGCTCAAATGTTATCAATGTTCTTGTCAGGATTAATTAATCTTGTGGTTGAGTCTTAGACACTGTTTAGTTCTGAGATGAAGACTTAGGAACTGGAATGGTGTACATCCATTTTCTCCTTTCTTTGAAGGCTGTGAGAATTGGCAGATACTAAATCCATTGCAAGGAGAATTTGGAATTAGTATTGTAGTAAAATATACAGACATCTATTGCTGAAGCAAGGAGGGAAAAAACCCCATTTGTGACTTCTCTGAGAGCTGATATTTAAAAACAGTGCCTTAGATGCCTCTGTCTGCAGTCCACTTAGACTGCTGTACGTGCACTACTTCTGTGTGTGGGAGGGATCTGCCCGTTTGTATGACTGTAGCTCTTGAAAGGGTTGGGAGATGAAACGTAAAAGAGTACTTATGACAGTATCATGTGTGATATTAAGTATGGTGTAAATTTTTTGATTTACTGGTTTGGTTTTTTGCCTACGAAAGACAGATCCTCTTACTCATCTCATTTCTGTGCACTGGGCTAATAGGCACTGATTTCTGTAAGAAGTTGAGCATTTAAGGCTTTCAAAAGTTGTGCCTAAAGAGGAGTCTTCTAAACTGCTTGGCTTTCAAAATTGTGCCATCAGACAGTCCCTATGCATGAAACTAGTTATTTTTTGAGCACTTCTGGTGATCCAGCGTGTTGAAATTGGAAATAGAGCTCAGATTTTACATTGCATTTTTGGAAATGGTAATCCAGAGTGAGTTTTCATAGAATCTAGTTTGAAAATGGGTTGTGCTTAAACATCAGTTGAAACTTCAGTGGAAATTTAATGATTCATCCTGTCAACCGTACCACTTTTTAATATCTGAGCTGTACTTTTGGCAAAGGACTGAACTGGATGAGTGTGTGCTACAGAGACACCTGTGTATCATGCAAATCGCTGGTATGAAACACTGCTTTCTTTGTTACCTAGAGTTTCTGAAAAAGAGACTGCACCAAGCCCCAAAATACTGCACCAGCCTGACTCTAGAGAACAGCCACACCAGGACATCACTGAGAAGAAAGACATGTCAAATGTTTTAACTGTTCCAGTCAAAAGGCGTTTAGTTTGGGGTGAACAAGAAGGTATTAAAGAAGGGGAAAATCAGCAATCAGCAGAAGAAGAAGAAAACCAAGATGAACAGGCTGAAGTTGTGGCTCAGCAGTTAGAAGAAAGCAGTAAGGGTGCCAATGAAGATAAAAAAATTGAAGGGTAAAACTGAACATTTTTGTGGTGTATATATGTAAAGTTTTCCTCTAACATGTCAGAAATATGTAGGTTAACTAATTTTTGCTTTTAAATCAGATCTACTTAAGAGGGTATAAGTTGGTGTGCCACTACTTTTCTTTTAACAGTATGATAAAGAATGAGAAGGTTCAAGACATTGAACTGGTTGATGGAAATGGATCTGTCATTAAGAATACTGGATTCTAATTGGCAAGACAGAAGTATGTAGAAGCATAAACAATTCTAATGTATTTTTCCAAAACTTCAGGAATTGGCAGTATGGGCCTCTCAGAACAGAGAGGCCCATACTGCAGCATTCATTATGTTCATTATGCAGGAGCCAAGTGTGTCGAAAATTGAAGCTCACAATTTGCATCAAATTGACAGTGTAGAATTGATAGGACTGAAAGGATGCTAATCTTGTGCTTAAGCATCTGTTTTTCTCAAAAAAATTTCATGGACAAAGATAAAGGACTTGGGACAAAAAAATAACTAGCATACAGTAATCACCAGTGATTATGTTACTGAGCATAGGTGGGAAAAAGGTGGAGGGGTATTTAGAAATAATGAGAGATCAGTATGTGCATAGTATAGTGCATAGTACTGTATTTGACAGTTGAAAGATCCAAATTGTATCTAGTTACAGAAGTCTCTGGCTTTTTACTGTGCAAGTTTTGCATGTTCTTTTTGGTAGAACAATATTTTAGTTTGATAGATATTTATATCTGAATAACTTTTGTCCTTATTACTATACCATCTGAGCATTTTGTATTCCTTGTTGGGTTTTATCTTTGGTGTTGTAGCACGACTCGAAGGTAAGGAATTATAATTGTCGTCTTTGGGGATAATGTCCTGTATACAAAACCCAGGCAAAGAAAGACTGAGGTGCTAGACTCAAGCAGCAATTGAAGACAGGCTTTCAAAACCATCATCCTGAAAACCTTCTGAAGTTTCTATCTAATTCTAGAGATTATCTAGTTCATAGTTGTGTCTCATTGACATTGAAGATTTTCTGTCATCCTGCAGTGTGGTTCTGTGTGTGCTGAGATATGCTCTGGACTTGGCCATGCAGGGCAGCCTAACACGTGCATGTTATCTAAGCCTGCTTGAGAGTTAGAAATGAGGCATTCTTTCCTTAGATGTCCTCAGAGCATCTCTAGCACGCACTGATAACGATCAGGTTCCTTGCACAGTGTGGGTATGCCGCCACCTCCTTTTGAAATGCATCTGGAGGAAGAAGACAGAAGTGGTGGTGCTGATTTATTTAAAAACCTGGGGGCTAAAGCAGTTACCTAAATGTGGGATACTTGGTTTCAGTTCCACCACATTGACTGTAAAGAATCAAACCCACATTCCCACCTCTAAGGTGGCAACCAGGTTCAAAGTTTTCCTGGGCGAGTACTCTCTCCAGCCCTCCTGTTGAGTCTGCTACTGTGCAGCAATACGTTCAAGGTTTACTGGGACAGAGGGAGCACGAATTTGCAGCTTGAGACTGTTTATGTGTTTTATCCAGTTACATAAAAAAAAGTAAATACAGAAACAGGCTCGAGGGCTGGAATCCAGGACTCCCCATTGCAAGCAGATGTTGTAGCTACAGGCTGTTGGTGTTTTATGGCCCTGTCTTGCCTTAGGCTTCATTGTAGGAATGTATTAGAAACAAAAAGCTTGAGTGCAAGACTCCTCAGTCCTTAGATAATCCTTTAATAATTTCTCATTTTTTGCAGTGAGAATGCCTTAGTATTGAATTCTTCTGCAGCTGTGTCAGATTCTTCTTCTGTATCCTCGAGGACAGGCGGCAGGCTTCCTACTCCGAAACTGAGAGCACTTGGTGGAGCTCAGAGGACTCATCATGATCTCACTACCCCAGCTGTTGGTAAAAAGACTTTTAAATGCAAAGCAGTATTTCAAGAACTAAAGAAAAATAAAGACATGTATGAATTACTTTATTAGGTTATTTAAGGTAATAAAGCATTTTTCATCTTCTCCACTATGATAGGAGGTGCGGTTCTAGTGTCTCCTCCCAAATCCAAGTCTTCATCCTCACAGCAGAGAACACGAGATTTAGGAACAGACCCTTCTTCAGCTAAGCAAGGTGCAAGAGAAGCTTCAAAAAGAAGGTCTTTCCGGGTGAGCCAGAAAAGAGACTTACCATTATGCATTTTAGAAATATGCTTTTAAGTAATTATGAATTATTTATTTAAAATTTTTTTTTTTGAGTTGTCATTTACATTCTCAGCATCTGTGACTAAAAAAGGCCAATGTCTGAATAAATAATTTTTTGAGGGGTATTAAACAAAGGACTTGAGACTATCAGAGATTGGATGAGTTCCATTTTGGCTTTTTCTGCTAAATGCACAGGATCTGTTAAAAAAAAAAAAGTTGCCATCAGGAGCTGTTAATTTCCCCATTAATGTTACTGTAACTTGACACTGACATTGGGCACGGCTCCAGATTCCTTGACTTGAAAGAAATTCACAAAGGAGAAGTTGGGTGCCTATGTACAAGATAGGTAAATGTGACATAATAGTTTCATTCTCCCTTTCCTTTACTTTTGTGCTTCTTTTATTTTGCAGCTTGCATAGTTACTAAGGGAAAAATAGAAATATTTAGGAGTTGTTTAACTGTCTTCCTCTCAAAATTTCTTTTTTTTTGTCAAGTTGTGCTAAGCCTGTGTTCTAGAAGGACGGCTATCATTTCACTGCATATATCCTCTGTAGTAAGTTCTGTAATAGAAGCAGAAACAATTGCATGAGAAGTTGGTCATGTTGGTTTAAAATCTAACAACACAGTTTTTTGCTGTGAAGAAAATAAGCTTTTGGTTTGACCTGACTTGATTACTTTCAGACCATGTTAAACATTTTTTATTATGAATCGATTTCCCTTAAGCTGTTTCATGAGCTTGAAATACTTACTTTTCCAGTACCCTGATGAGAAGTGTAAATAATGTAAAGCCAGCATTTGCTGCATATGTGAGAATCTGCACTGGAATGCTGTATATGAGATGTTGGGGTTTTGTGTTTTGGTTTTTTTTTTTTTTTCTTCTTTCCATTGTGTTTTAGCCTGATGTGGAAGTGGAAGCTGTTTCACTCCTTACCTCTCCACCTGCTGGGCTGGGAACTTTGGATCCTCTGCCACTTAGGCAGGATCAGTGGCCTCCTAACAGTGTCTCTGATGAGCGAGTTCCTCATGCTTCAGCCTATCGAGAGCATTCCTCTACACCTCCTGTAATGAAGTCAGCCAAAAGCTGCTCTGTGCCTTGCTGGAGTCCCTCTCGTCGTATTCAAGGGACTCTCAAGCATCCAGAATTCCAGCATAATGGTGGGTTTTGTGTATTGACTGGCTGTGTTAGTATGCTGCAGGATGGAAATGGCTACCGTGCAGTGTTCAGGCCAAGAGAGTGCTGAGCTTGCTGCCTTACAGACTCTACAAGAATGTTCTGTTTTTGAACAAAAGCTTTTCTGCTATATGTTTAGTCTTGCTGAGGAAATGTGCACAACTTTCCACCTTAAGATTCTGCTAATATAATTGTATTTTAGTGGTCTTTGTCTAATTTTGCCTTACTAATTTCAATATATACTTATTAGAAGAATAATTTGGTTTAGTGTGGACAGTTGTAATTTTTAATCTTTAGGTTACAACTGGATGCTGTGACACTTTTCCAGCTGCAGTTATCAACAATGGTGTGTAACTGGGGACCTTTATAGTAGGATATTTTTTTGCAGGAGTTGTGGATTTCTGAGAGATAAGCTCCTTAAATATTTCTGCAGGATAAGGAAACAAAAAAGCCATCTATAAAAGATTTATTGGATATTGAGAAAAGCCATTTCTCGGCTGAGGAGGAATTTGTGCTGGAGCATTTAAAAGATTTTTAACAATTTTTAGGGGTACCTGGTACATAAATTTGCTAACAAATCCTTCACCTCTTAGTCAAAATAGAGTTTATATGCTTAAGCCTCTGTTCCAGGAAGACTTCCTGTAGCTGCTTAAGGTCCCACAATTCTTGATCTTTTTATTATAAAGATTAGCCAAATTAAAGTAGTATTTCTACTCTAGAATGGAGTAAGTAGTTGCCAGGTTAAGTGGGATGGTGAAATCCAGAGAATTTCCTTGTAAAGAGGTTAGAATTGGTGTTGCATTCTAGCTCTGCACCTCGACCGCAGTTCACGAAGTAACTTGTAGCACCTACCAAAGATAGGTGCCTTGAGAAGAATACAATGGAGGAAGTTTATTTTACCTCAGCTTAGAATAAAGGAGTCTGGTGGAGTTTTTGTTATGTTTGTTATTTATAAGACTCATGTTTTAGAAATAATGTTGTAACATTTTTAAATGTTCTAAAATGAAATATTATCCTTTGTCTATTTTGAAATTATTCAAAACTGTGCCTTCGACTTTCTGTCTTAGGGAATGTTGGCAATCCAAAAATGAGATCTTTCCAGTTACCCCTTCAGGAAAGAAACTATAATGATGAAGGTATTTCTTCTCCCAAAGTATTATTGTATATCATGTGTATATTACCTAGATTAATTTTAACTTTTGCACTAATGTGAGAGATTTCTGAATGCAATACATAATACTGGTTTGTGTGTTTGCATGAATAACTACTGCATTGTTTCATCAAAAAAATTTGAAAATGTTCATCCTAGTAATCTGAAGTATGAATATGAAGGTATATTCTAGTATGAATAAACCATTAAACGCGTTTGAAACTTAAAATAGACCATTGTGGCTCAGCATGGTTACTGTAGCTTGCTCAGTTCCATACCTTAAATTGCTTCCTCCCCACACATTTTTTAAGCCTTTGTGTTGATAGCAACAGAAGCAAACTGCAAAATGATCACAGCCCAGCTTGCAGCTGCAGTAACTTTGGATGCAACTGAAAAGGTACCAAAAATCTTGAGATAAAGATTTTGCTTGTGAGACTTCAGCACCAGATATGCAACATAAAATGATTCCTCTGATTTTAATTTTCACATCTGTTCCTCTGCTCAGTGTATTAGGGGTACTTATGGCACGCTGTTACTCTGATTGCTGTTTTGGCCTTTTTTTCTGTTTACAGTAATCTGGGGGAGCAGCCAGTGCATGGTGCGCTTCTTGGCCCTTTTGTGGGCAGACACAAATAAGCTCCTTCAGTAGCGTGAATCAACCAAAGGCACTATAGCATCCTTAGCTTGAGCTGCTATACATTGTTTCTTAGCATGGTGTATGAGGTTGAACTTGGTGTGGTGCTGTGCTAGTTGCAGTCACCTGTGTTTGGCTCAGAGTATGGGCAGAGCAAGCTTATATGTGATTGCAGTTTATTTATAGATACACCCCAGAGCAATCAAAAGCTTTTTTTCTGTACCCCTTACGCTTGTTTGCTCCTTGGTTTTAACCAACGTTCAGGCCGATTCTCTATTTTACTCACTGCAGTTGGCTGGAAAATGTGTGGGTTGTGCAGATGGCTCAGCCAAGCATATGTATACCTACATAAAACATGCAAAATCCTATAGTACTCTGCAGCTGCCCACAAGCTTGCTGCACAGAGATTAAATGCTGTAACTTGCTGTTTCTTTTTCTTTTTTTTCCCTATGAGCTGAGTGATGATGTATGAGCTTTCAGAAGCAGGCGCAATGTGCCAGCTCAGAGATATTTCACATGCCCATATTTGTTCATGTACATAGAAACCTGGGAGTTACTCCAATGACATGTCTGTTTGCATAAGTGCAGTTAGCAGTTTTCTCATACATGGGAATATAGATGTTATGCACAGTATGTGAGCCTGTTACGGGCTGTTTGGATCACTGTTTTTCAAGAATTTAGAAATGCTGCTGAAAAGTTAATTGAAACACTGACAAAGTACAGGTCCTGTTAGGATTGAGTTGTTGAATTTTTTTGTTGCTTTTTTGTTGATGGGGGGGGCTGGAAAGTAGTGATACAGTTCCTTATAATCCATTGCAGGAGAATGGGTGTAATTACAGTTATTTTTTCATAGAGAGCATCTTGACAGAGTTGTAGCAACATTTTAATAATGGTGTTAAAGAAGTATAATGTTGTGCTTTGTCAGAGAAGCAGCATCCAAGCTGCTTAATTTTAGGAGTTCTGCTGGGTGTGAAGTGTACCCTGTATTCAAAAGCAAGATCTTTCAAAAGTACATTTTTAAAGCATACTCCTTATTGTCTTTGTGTTAAACTTCCTGTTTTCTTCAGAAGACACATTTCTTTTAACAACTTGTGGCACACTAGTTTTGGCACAGAGGGGCTCTTTCAGCTAATATAGGTTCTGATATTTTAGTCACGTGTTATTATAAGGTTGTCCACTTTACTTGAAGTGGTGGGTTGCTTTCATGAATATGTCAAGAGTCTAGTTTCCTCTGCCACTGAAGTCTGTATAATGTTTTCTGAGGTCTTCTGACACAGGAGAATAAATGTAAAGATGACTTGGAGAATTTGGCAATTCCCAGGTGACGGTAGGGATCTCACTCTGGAGTTTGTCAAGAGCTGGGCATGTAGCTCGCTTTAACTTAACTAACATCCTAGTAGTTTTCTAGCTTTCTAGTGAGATTCTTCTCCAGCGTGTCAGTTACCAAGTAATAAAGTGTATTGTGGTACTATTTTAGCATCCATTATGAAAGAGGTCATAAAAATATTGCACTTTCAAAGTCTGACATGAATGTCAACTGTGTTTTAATATGTATATTTAATCTTCCTGTTTAGTTTTTCCCTTGTTGCTTTCCCACAGATGACAGGTTGTCTCAGATTTCTGCTCGCTCGGCAGCATCTAGCTCACTTGCATCTCAGATACTGGAACGAGCTCAGAAGAGGAAGGATTTCTGGGGCAAGACATAATCTCTCCCACCTGTTGTATAGAAACTGTTCTGTAAAATGATTTATTTTTTATAGTTTGTAGTGTACATTTTAAAAAAATGTGATTGTAGATATCATGCAGCATTTTTTACTTATCACTGATATGGCCCAACTTTTAGGACTTTCCATCCCAATTTAAAATTTCAATATTTAAACCAGTGTTGAAAATGTAGGTCCTTTATATCTGAGAGTTATGTCTTAGTTCACTATGTCACAACAGTCATGTGGAGTTTTATTTTTTTTCACAGTGGCTCCTCTTGAAACTGAGAATTTTTTTTTATGCAGCCTGTGTTTTACTTTTCAAGGCATTCTGCTGCAGTCATGCAGTATGACCTGGGACAGTATTCAGGGCGTCATTCACCAAACCCCTCAGTTTCTTGCTTTTAACTAGCTATCTTAAAGGCAACTGTGGTATATTTCTTTATGTTACTATATGAATTGTCAGTACAACACAGTGCTGTTACAAAAAGTTACTTTTACTACTTACCACTTTTAACCTGTTACAAAAAATATCTATTATTTCTTAATGAAGCTAACATGGAACATACAGGGGTTTGAGAGAAGGACACTAAGCATTAGGGTTTGTTCATTGTCCACAGTTTTTTGCCCAGGATGACTAATAGAGTTCAATGTGTACAGTACTGCAGTTTGTCAGATGTACTGATGGGAACATTTGTCTTTTTGTGGGCAAGACCCGTTTCTAGTGTTAATTTCAACTTCTCTAGAAAAAGCAACCTCAGCCACCTTAAACAGTGGCCTTCCCCAGCCCCACTTCAAACTCAGGTATTTAGGAGTAGTTGATCTCTTAAATTAAACTCAGAAGAATGTTTTTTTTCTTGATTTTGACATTTTAATTACCTTTCTTCCTAGTTGCCTATTGCTGGGAGACTGGCATACTGTTATGATTGTCACAGTGAAAAATGTTTGTGATTTATGCTGACAGCTTGTTTTATCTTTCCAAGCGGTGCAAACAAGTTAACATGAAATAGAGGAAATAGGTGGCTAGGAGGCAATTTGGTTCTTCTTGTGTGGTGTCAATTTTTATTATTACTTCATTTGGAAATTTTATACACGAACAGTTTGAATTTTGTACATATTTGCTTACATTTTGATTTTGTACACAATTATGTATGCATATTACTGAAAATAAAAAGGGTTGATTTGTTTCTGTTCAAGTTATGCCAGATAAATTGGTAGAGCCTATTATGTTGGCATTTCTCTGTTTAGTTCTCTGTTTCACCTGTTCAGCTGGAACATCTGTGGACTTTTGAAAGACAAGATGTTACCTTGGAACTGACCTTCAGAAAGAATAAGTTACTGAAGCTAGGTATGTTGGAATTGTGACCCAGAGCAGATGGTTGCTACACAGGCTGGAAGGCTGCAATGGCCAAAGGGCCAGCCCCCCACAAATGAGGTGTTGATTTAAAGGGTGCAATCCAGCACTGATTGTGTCAGAAAACGGTGTCCACATCATCCAGAAATTGTGCATTGCAGTAGCTTCCTACCAGTGGAGGTGTTTGAAACAAATCAAGGTATTTTATTTTATCTTGAGGACTTCTGGGATTATTTTGTGGCATGCACTTAATATGTAAGTTTTAATTGGTCAGAAAGTTTCTGCTGAAAGGGAAACTGTATTTGTGTGCAACAGCCATTATGAAAATTGCCAAATTTCCTCTAAAATTATAGTTTTGTAGTGGAAAACTTAATGGCTAAAAGGTGGAAATATTTTTGTTTAGGAGGGAATGTTGTTGCAGTGTATTGCAGGTGGGTTAATTTGGGTGTCTTCTGTCTACATTCTTCATAGTCAACACATTCTCATGGTCAAGAGTGCTCATCATCCATTACTTCTTCTGTATGGAACCTGTAGTTTGAGTTTTATGAACTGTGTCCTCTTTTTAAATCTTGTATTTTTGGTTTTCTAGGTTTACCTGGGATTCCTGGCTATCTGACGATCTGTCAGAGTTTTTGTGCAGGCCTGATTTTGAGTCCTGCAAGTCATAGATACTATAACAGCATATATGCCAATCTTGCTTACAGTATTGCACTCTGAGTCTGGTCCATCAGGGTAGGTCAGAGTTTGTTACATTTGTGCTGTATGGTACATGTATATTGATTTCTGACAGGGAGACAATAGAAGTGGTAAAGGAGAGAGACATTTTTGTTGCACGGGGGTACAAACCCAATTTAGAGATGAGAATGGAGGCCCCTGGTGTCCCACACATAATCATTACATTATTTCCCATCTGAACAAATTTTAGCTTTCACCTGAAATGTTCTAAGTGAATTTACTTTTAGACAGAAGTATTTAAGGGAAATGTAAACAAAATACCTTTTTTGAGCAATGGAAGTGCAAAGCTTCTGAAGGATGCTCTTCTGTAGTCTTCAAGGTAGATACAAAATTCTTTGTGCCTCCTTTCTGCTATTGTTGTTTGTCTAGTTCAAGAGGGTTTTTTGTTTCTCTGAATGTTTCAGACCAACCTTCAAGCATGTTTCCTGTTGTGTTTTCCAGCAGGCTGAACATGGAAAAAAGGTTCAAAAGTGCACCCCTTATTAATAATTACAAATGCGTGCTGTACAGTGAATGTGTATTGTTTTCTGTCAAGGAAATCTTAGAAGCCTTGAAGTGGAGAGACCAAGTAGATAAACAAGGAGGAAGGCTGTTGCCAACAGGACATATATCTAAGGAATAAACAGCTTTGGAAGCTTGTCGACTTAAGGTCAAGATTTACAAACCCAGTACATGAATAATGGACCCAGTCAATGTGTTGAATGTCTTCAGCTCCAGTTCCCAGGTCGGGTGTACCTGCTGAGTGAATCTCGCTGCTGGGGGTTCACAGCTCTCAACCACCTGTAGAAGTAAATAAGCCTGCTCTTCGTCACTGACTACTGCCAGCTGGGAAACGGCCTTCCTTTACCCAGTATTCCTGCCAATAAAATGTTACCCCAGCAAGCCCGCAAAGAGGAGACTTGATTCCAGTCTGTTGCTTCTCAAAAGCCTTCATGTCTTGCCAGATAGTAAGCCTGTTGCCTCTCTGTGGCAAGAGCGAGCTCTCTGTTTCTTCTACTGAATCTTTTTTTGTATAAAAATGGTTGCTGTCCTAGGGGTTGGAACAAAGATCTCTGTATTCCAAAAGCTGTGCTCACTCTAGCATCTTCTTCCTCCTCTCTCTGGCCAAATCACTGAAGTGGAATGACTTCAGCAGGAGGGATGCAGTACCTTCCTCACCACTTGGGTAGTTCGTCCAGGGAGGTTTGGATACCCCTAGGCATGGTGAGATTTGTGAGGATTTAGCTAAATGCTTACAGTCGCAGCAAGGTAGCATTTAGGCACTTGCATCCTTTTATGGCTTGGGGCTTTCATTTCTTTTCAGAGTCTCAATTTCCAGTGCCTTTCATGATGAATCAGCCTCCTGTACTTAAAATGCTGAAATTGCCCCTGAAATCCTGGACTGAAGAGTTTGGGAAGGATCAGGTGGGGCTTTCCAGATATGGAGGAAGTTTGTGAGAAAATCTGGGATTGTGGATAATCCCAATTAAATAGAATCCTGCTAAAATGCATTATTTTTGCAATGATATTTTGTTGTTACTTTCAAATTTTAATACCTTCATGAGGTGAGTTCTGAAACATAATGTGACGTATATAAACGTCCTTAGCCTTCCAAATGTAAGCAGTCAGTTTCTTCAGCCACCAGAGTTAGATTACTTTTAATGAAGGTGTAGGCAACAAGGCATATCTTTGGGACATACAGTCTGGATTAAGTCCCAAGGCTGCCCAGTGTTCTTCCAGTGATACCCAACTCACTAGAGGTTGTTGTATAGGGATTTTCAGGGATTAATCCATGTCTTCTGTATCATTTATATGGATCCCTGGGTAGTGAGTAACAGCCTCCTGAAAACAGGTTTGCCTTCACTGATGCCTTGCAGGTAGCCCGAGTTGCCCCTGGACCTCAGGGCCACAGGCTGAAACTCACTGTGTGTTGCAGAAGGGTGAAAGGAAGCAAAGTTACTTACTAGCCACCAGCTTTCTTCTTCCCTCACAAATTCTTTGAGTCCAGGTACTGAGGTGTTTTCTTTATCTGACCCTGTGTGTCAGTGCTTTCTGGCAGATAGCGGTGGAGGAGAAAGGAATTTCCAAATACTACCCATAGTACTCGACGACCAAATTTGTAGTACTTGGAGATGGGGCAGCAAGCACAGCTTTTTTGAACAATTTAGTGTGTGCTTATTTGCATAATGCCATATTGCTCTATTACATCTGCCTGTTCCTGCAAGGCTGAGTTGGCACCTAATGTTCTGGTATCGGAGCAGTTCTTGCCGTCTGGTAAAATTTGTCAGCCAAGAAAGAGCCCCATCACCATCTGATGCAAGTGGAAGTTTTGCTATGCCCTCATTGACCGATTTTAGCGTAGCCTGAAGCAAAATAGTTCCGTTACTCAGATGCACACAAATGTGTGATAAAGAAAACCAGCCGAACGGTAATTTTCATGTGAAACAACCTAAATTAATGACCTGATTCCAGCAGTTACTCTAACCCTTGCAGACAGGAGCCTCAGGAAGAGAGGGGAGCATGGTGGAGCTGTGGTTAACTCTTTGGGGTGCAGCCAGTTCTTTGGATTTGCTCTGCATCGAAACCTGGTGGGAAAGTGTTAATCACATAGCAGTGATCACATAGAAGGCAAAAGCTGGAGAGAGGATAGTGGATGGTAGCTAATGAGAATACTCCAGTTTCCTAGAAATCCAAGTTTTGTTTTGCTTTTTGATCTGAGTTTAACAGTGTGCTGAAGAAGGATGTCTGGAGTTCCATGTTAAAAACGTGAATGAATTTCCTAAATGTTCTGATATTACAGTTCCTCTGTCTCAGATGTGAGCTGACCTTGTGACGTTTCTGTTTCGTAGGCTATGTTCTAGAGAAGCACGTGAAGCGACTGAGCCCTGCCTAGCAGATCTGAACTCAGCATGTGGAATGTACTGTGGGTGGGAAGAGCTCTGAGAAACTGAAGGACGGCGCTCGGTGGTCCTGCAGCGTCTTGTTAGGGTGGAGGACTGAGAACTGCACATGAATCGCCTGGAGACTGGCAGTCCTTTGGGAACGTGAGCAAGGCCTTACAGTGTTTTCAGCTCACACACCTTTTGTTGGATCAGTTTATTCCACTTATGGGGCTGGAATACCAGTATCGGAGCAAAAGCACTCATTTGCTGGTATGAGCTTGCTCTTTGCAGGGGGAGTTTGGTGGTACAGTCATGGCAGCAAATCCTTTTTAGTGCAGATAGTTCTTCAGTGGAGGGGAGAAGAACAAGTGAAGCTCCTCACTCCCCACTTTCTTCAGAGGTCTTGATAAAGTCTTCTGGTAAGTGTGCATCAGCTTTGCAAATGTGACTGATCCACATTTATGCCAGCTTACCTTTCCTGAGGTAACTAAGGCAGTGACCTGTGCAGGTTTTGAATGGGCCTCATAGCTTTTCCTTGGAACTGTGTTTATATCTGATACATGCACGTATTGTGTATGTGTCTCTGTATGTGTGTGTATATATATGTGTGTGTATGTATATTAAAAAAATAGTTTTTTCTTCAAGGCGACTTTGTTTAATACTCTCATGTGCTAGGGTATCTCCAAAGCACCTACTTCAAGTCTTGAAGTACAATAGGAATGGCTGGCAGGATCCAGAAAGCCTGTACTTCTGGATTTCTCCCTTCCTAGGTCCCTTTCTGGTCACTGGAGTGGTGTGACACATACGTACAGGCATCTGTGAATGCACCCTGTTCTGGAGAGCTGTGTGCCCAGCTCTGTCTCTTGTGGGGCCAGGGGAAACCTGCCGAGGCTTGATGCTCCCCAACTGGAGTGGGCCTGTGAGTTCCTAGAGCAGTGCTCTCGTGAGCAGTGCGCTCTTTGCGTTTCCAGTAGGAAGCTGGCTCCAGCTTGTTTATGTATTTTAGCTTACACGACATGTGGCTAAAAACAGATAACCCAGGAAAAGGCCATCCTAATTGCTAGGCTGTAGCTATTTTGTTTGATCTCCTTTTGGCCCCATAAATCTCACATTCTTGACAATAGTCCCGCTGCAACAGGAAACTCGCTGACTAGGAGCCTCTCCTGGGAGATGGGCAATGGCATAACCTTGGGCTGGGGAAGGGTGGGGGCATAGGCCGCTGACTTCGAAGGGTCGGATACTAACTAGAAGGCTACTGTTAACAACATGGGAACCATCACCTCCTTCTCTAGCAGCCCTGTCATACAGAATAACTGAGCAGCCAGGGGCTTGGTGTCAGGAGACGATGCTGAGCTCAGAGCCTCAGTGGAAGTGCTGGCGTATGGGCAGTGTCTGAGCACAAGTACTCCACCTTAAATAATGTTGCTTCCCTTCAAAATGACTTTCTTTGACTACTCAAGATGGTGTGGCTTTATTACATGATAAAACTGATGGTACTTGGTAAATCAAGGTGCATAATGCTGGGACTATTTCTTAACCTGAGTAACTGTTTATCTCTGAGTTTTGGATTATAAACCAGCTTGCAAAATTCTGTTCCCAGTTAGAGTGGTTTTCTTTAAGATGCACTATGTCAGTAATTCCACTTTGCCATGTCACTGAGTCACTGCTGTGCAACCACCCCACATTAACAGGAAGCCCAGAAGTTTCAGTTCACCTGATCTGACTAGTCGCAAGACATAGTTGGATATATGTAGGTCACTATATAAAGTGACAGTCTTGTAATACATGCGTGATTTTACACTCTGAATTATAAGAACTAGCCATCTGGTGGAAGGGTTAATAGTGGTGCCTTTGATGGTGTGAGGCTGCGTGCACTGAGATGGTCTGAATTATCTTTTCTCCTGTCTGCTTGAGCTGAGTGATGGCTCCTATCAGCAAGTCTCACTAAAACTTTTGTTTATGCTTTGCTGATGTCGGCAGCAGTTGTTTGCAGAGGCGGGACCACTGGTCTAACATCTCTTGTGCTTCCATTGACACTGGTGGGGTTTTTTTTTGTCTGTTTGTTTTCTTATTAATCACTGAATCATCCTGGCACTGCAATAAAAGTTTTCACATCAGTGGTCCTGGAGTAGCAGTGGTAACGTCAGTAGTATCTGTATAATGTCTTGGTGTGTCCCTGGGTGGTTTTCTCTTGCAGCTCCACTACAGCAGTATTTATGAGGAGAGAATATAGTTATTTAAACCAAAGTTTTTTTTTGTCCCAGAATGTAATTTAAAATTGAGACCACAATGAACTATTAGTACCCTTCCACTTAGATTTTTTTATGATATGAAATACCAATTTTATGAAGTTCATTACATAGCACCTTACACTTAGGAGACCCAGAAATGTAACAGAAGCAAGTGAAGGTCAGAAACAAAGATGCTTGATGAAATATCAGGTATGTAAGCAAAAGTGTTATTGTCAGAGGAAATGTGTTACTTGCCATGGAACAAAAGCGTTACTGTCGGGAGGTAGGACAATCGCACATCCTCTGCAAAAAGTCTGAGTCAGCAGTGTCTGTACTGAGATGTGGCACAAGAGTCTTTCCCAAAGTCGCCTAAAACTCTCAGGCTAAGCAATTTTAATAATAATACTACTTCTCCTCCCAAAAGGTTCACAGTGTCTTATGCAACATCAAACCTAACATAAAGAAAGCAAAAATATACCTGTCAAATGCTATGTGTCCTCTCCCAATATTTGTGTTGATAATTTCCTCCGTAGAATATTAATCCCTTCTGCCATTTTTAATGGTCATGCCCAGAAGACACTTGCCTCTGTACTAGGATGTTTCCGTAATGTATGGTTGAATTACAGAAAAGCTTATTTTCAAGTTTTATAAAGAAGAAACAACTTCTAGTACTGATGTTTTCATTGCTGGGCAGAGAGCTGACTAAAATAGGCTCCACTGGAGCTTGAGCTGAAAAACGTTTTAAGTCTGCTTTAATCTTTTCAAGCTTGAAAGTCTAGGCAAAAGCAGAGAAGAACTGAGATAAAACACAATGATCTAGCTCACAAATGAGCTGGCACAAAGTGAAGGGGATGAGTGTGACCTGAAAGTTGAGGATGTCTCCAGTTAGATTGTCTATTGAGTTTTAGGCACTATGTAACCTGTGGTCCTTTCGTACAGATGTTTAAGGGGGAGAATTTCAGCACCAGGTAAAAGACCCAAGAGGACGACACACAGGTTCGCTCTTCCACATGCCTACACTTGACAGTGTTTCTAGCCCAGTGTCCGATCCTGAAGATGTTTCTAATACTGCAATATAATCCTAGCTGACTGAAAACGTGTTAAAGCTCAAGAAAATTCCTGCATGCCAGCGTGCTGGTGGTGGTACACAACAGATGAACATCGAAGTACAGTATTGGTTATTCACCTGTGGCCTCATTAAAAGTAAGAAGGAAGTGTCTGTGGCTTTTGAGGCAGACATGATGTAGAGTTCCAGTCCTCCTCAAAAAATCCTCTGTCTTCAATATGGGTCAAGAAGTCATTGTCGAGAATATTCAACCGCTACGGTTTCTTAACGAATTAGGGAAACTCCATGTAATTACACTTTAAAAGTTTATTGCTGAGGTCAGTGATAGGACAGACATTTAACTCTTGGGACAGCACTGGGGGGAAAATACAATCTGTGAATGATTTCAAAATTCTTTTTTTAATTAATTGTACTTAAAAAGCAATGCAGAGGGTACTTTATAGAAGTTCAGAGGTCTTTGGTAGTTTTCAATTAAAAGAAAAGCAGGTACGTTTTCTTGTAAGAATTCTGTATTTTAAACAGTGTTACTAGCCTCAAACATTAAAAAAAAAAAAAACAAAAACCAAACATAGAAAAAGCCATAAAATTAAAAAGGAAAAATACTTTTTCTCCTTCCTCTCTCCTCCCTCCACCCCAAGACTGGACAAGTCTTTTTTTGTTTTGATTTGGTTTGTTTTTTTGATTGTTTTTTTTTTTTTTTCATGTCTTTCCCCACCGCCAAGAGTACATTGTTTTATAAAGAAAAGCTTGGGACTATCATGTATCATAAGACATCAGCAGTTAAGGCTCAGAGAAAAATTACCAGTTCCCAAACTGCTTGCTGGAATACTTAAGAGTTAACATAGGAAAGGATTAGTGAGAAAGGCTGCTCTTTTAAGACACTTTCTTCAGATGTGTTTTTTCCACTTTATTCTTTCTCCCCGGAGACCCACCAGTGATGGCTTCAGCCGGGGCACCACATTGTAAATTAAGTGCAGCTTTCCTTCCACTGATCTCTTCTGCCAGCTCTACAGTTCAGAGCAGCCTTTTGTTTGGGGAGGGCTGTCAAGGTAAGCAGTTTCCCTGAGGTTCACCTTCAAGTGCTGGCTCAAGCCCTTATTTTTCAGAGGTTTATTGTATTTCCTCCTCAAACAAGGAGAAAGAGAAATTATTCCTCAACTACAGCAGAAAAGCCTCTGATTCCTTCCTCCCTCTCTGGACTTCAGCTGAGGACTGGAGTAAGATCCAGTGGTAGTGCAGGTTTTTGGTCTCATCTTTCCTTAGGATGTAATGCCAGATGCATATCTCCCATCCAGGGTGTGGTGAGATAGTCAGAAGAGATGATAGCAGTAACTGGTCACATCCTTGTTCAGCGCAATCTCTTAACAGAAATAGCAGACCCTGGGAATGGTAGGCATACCTCCACTTCCAAAGAAATTCTCTTGATACGTTACAGGGAATAACTGCAGCCACGACTGTGGCTACCCCATAACCCAGTGGTACATCCAGGACCAGCAGTCATGTGGTGGAAGGTGGTTGGGAAGAGGCCAGGAGTGGACTGATGAGCAGGGGAACCATACACTCTGCTAAAATTAGTGTCCAGCAAGATTTTGAACGTTCATTTTTGGGCTGGACCATACTCATAGCAAGCTAGAGGGATGGAAGATAGGTTGTTATAACTCACAACTGCAAACAAAAGGTTAAATAATGTGAAGGCTTTAGGAATATCATAAAAAGGGAATTTGTGAAATACTAATTAACAAACTTACAATGGGCATCTCATAATTTCAGTGTCATACCAGAGGCAGGGAGGTAAACTAAACAAGTGAAATCAAGCTTTTTTAAAGCGTTGCAAGGAGGACATCATGGCACAGCCAAAAAGTGGTATGACTGAGGGAGGTGGCTAACAACATAGATGGGAGAAGGAGATCCTTATCAAGCCTAACTTAACGTTTTCTCTGAAAATAGGTATGTCCCAGTGTATAGTTTCTAATACTAGAGAAGACAGGGAGAAGAGATCCTGCAATCACTGGCATGCAAGAGGGCAGAAGAAAGATTCAGCATCTAATTCCTTGTCCCTCTGCCTGATGTTTTTTAAATATCCGTCAGGAGGTTGTGGGAAGCTTGGGACCAGATGGGCTCCTCGCAGTGGTTTGAACAGATGTGAGTGGCACTGCACCTGCTTACCCAGGTCACAAACACTTTCCATGGGATCGGAGCCACAAGAAGAGATCAGGCAAGCTGGATCTGTGTCCAAGAGTAAGTGACCAAAAGGATGGAGAGGTAGGATCCAGAAGGGTGGGAGGACAGGGGGTCTGGATCAGGAGGGGGGCTGTGTTCCCCCCTCTGGGAGGGTCCAAATGCCCATTCACAGGTTTTGTGCTGGGGTTGGAACTTCTGCTGGATGAGATAGTGGAGAAGTGCGAGAAACCTCAGTTAGAAGCAGAATTTGGTTATCAGGCTGTGTTTAATACATGGAGAGGAGTTCATGGGATTACACTTCAGGGGAGGCCAATCCTTCAAAACAACCTCCGGATTTCTCCCAGTTTGGTCTTTAATGTCTGTCTTTTGACTAAGTATAACTCAGCCTCCCATCTTCTCATTAACCTGCTCCCTCAGTGGGCCTATTAGCCTGGCAAATGAAAAAATTATGGAAAAGAGTTTATAAACATGTTCTTGAATAGCTTTGTGGTACATTTGGGGTGTGAACTAGGTTGTCAACATCCTAGGACCAGACTTGCTTTCTGTTTCCCACTGCAGTCAGGATGCTGTTGGAGGCCAGGCATAGGAATGGGTGGGATACCGTGAGAGGGGCGTGGAAAGGGACGTGGTGATGATGGCTCCAGGGTGAGTGGGTGCAACTTCAAGGGCACAGGGCTGTGCATAGCTGATGTGGCATGTACCTGAAGGCAACTGAGGCAGGACTGAGGCATGGAGAAACGAATTCATGCTGTGGATGCATCAGGGGAGGCTAAAGCCTAACCCTGGTGCTAGCTTGCCTTTAACTGCTTCCTTTCAGGTACAAGCAAAAGAGCTGGGCATTTCAGCCCATGGGGTAAGGCTGATTATGGCTCTTGTCCCCACAACCTCAGCCATGAGGGGTGAAGCCCAGCCCCAGGCATGCCGCTGTTCACTCTCAGAGGCAGAGCTGGAGCCTTGGTTTTCCAGGCTCGATTTCTCACATTTGTCACCTGTGAGCCCTGTGGGTATTAGACAGCCAGGAGCTTGCATTTGTACCGGTTCTGTGTCCTCATGCATCACTATCTCAGCTGGGTTGCAAATTACTCTCTAAAGAGAGCGGAGTTTCCCTTTAGCACCCTGCATAATATTTCAGACTGAAGGTGCCACAGTGCCTTTACGTTAGCAGAACAGGGTCAGGAACATGGAAATCACCTGGATAAGTAAGTGCGTGACCACAGCTCTGGTCACTACCCCTGGTTACAGTCTGGAATATGGACAATTTTTTGGAAAATGGGAATTTGGAGGTCAGGGATGTGATAAATGCAATGTTGATCCTACCCAGTTTCTGATGTCTCGGAGAGGATTCCACAGTGATAGGCAGATGACTGGTGACTCCAGCGGGACAGTATGTGGGAAAGGGTATTTGCAGGGTAGGAACTATAGGCAGTCAGTGATTTGAGTCTGGTGCAGTCTCTGACTACTTGTGTATACTAGTCAGCACTATCGGGGCACCAGTCTTTTACCACAGAAGATGAACAAAAATTAATATAAATTACATTGTCTGCCATCAAATTGCCAATCCAATTAGTGTGTTACAATCAGGACAGAAGGCACAAACCCATAAACTTCTCAAATATTTTTATGCAAAAAGAATTCAGGATTCCTGCCCTGGTAAAAGCTCCTGCTTTGGTTTATTTTATAAGAAACTAAAGCTTACAATGGCCTTGAAGTTGTATTTGTGGGTTTTGTAGTGGTTAGGTAGTTCTCAGAAGAGGATACTGGAAAGTAAGAGACTTGCTGATGTCATTTTTAATTCACCACCAGCACCCCAAAAAAAAAAAAAAAAGCCGAGAGAGGTGTTGGTGGCCCTATATAAGGTGCACCTCACCTCCTGCAGAGCA
Source organism: Phaethon lepturus (assembly GCF_000687285.1). Classification (NCBI taxonomy): domain Eukaryota; kingdom Metazoa; phylum Chordata; class Aves; order Phaethontiformes; family Phaethontidae; genus Phaethon; species Phaethon lepturus. The sequence goes on from NW_010514288.1 coordinate 25,390, forward strand.
CATCAAGAATCACAGCAAAGGTAAGGCTTGCAGCCCTTGTGCCTCTCTCACTTTGCCTTGCCTGCTCTTCCCGATGCTAACACTACTCTCTCTCATCAGTGCTGAGTGCTGTAGCTGCAACCTGCTGTGACAGACGACTTTGGATCGTGAGCCATGGCCTCACTGCAAACCTTGACCAAAAGCTTCTCAGGATGGGTTGTCTTCTGCTGCTGTTGCTGTCTTCCTCTTCTTCTCACCAGCCCTCTGCCTCCAAAAGGGGCAGGATTGTCTTCTACAGCTCATCATGCCTGCAGGCTCAGGAAGATCAACTTCCAGCAACCCTACATCAGGAATCGCACCTACACGTTGGCTAAAATGGTACAGTAACCCACATGTCCTTCATGGAGGGATCTGAGGACCTCCTCCTCTGCCAGTGCCCTGACTTCTCACCTTTGGCCTTCCTCTCTCTTTCTCCTGCCTTTCTCCAGAAAAAAACATGTATTTGCAGCAAGGCAGAACTTGGGCGAGTGGAGTGGGTCTGTTGCCCACTGTTGTGTGGCTGGGTGAAGCTGCTGCCTCTCCTCCTCCTGCTCCCCAAGGGAAAGGCAGCCCCTTGGCACAGCACAGCTCCTTCTCTTGAGTGGCTGCTGCTAGACTGGGGCAATCGTGTAACGTGAGCTTAAATTTCTCTGTTTGCCCAGTCCATTTGGAGCTGGGCCTGCCGTGAATCCAGCCATGGCCAGGCAGATCCTCAGGCATCTTACAGTGCTCTTCTTGGGCAGGTTTCTTGGCTGCTCTTACCATGGGTGGGTCCTCCATGGTGTACGCCATCAAGTGCTGCAGCACCTCCCAGCAGTGTCACAGGCTGCCATGAGGTCAGCCACCTGCAGCATCTGGTTTAGTCATCATAACCACTATGACATCTAATGTTTAAAAGGGGGACAGGAACTCAGAATTCTGCTTATTCATTTTCCAGTGATACTGACCTTGAATCTCATCCCATTAAGGGGACAGACAGACACAATGTCTAAGCTTATCTACCTGTAACAGACTGTCTATGGTGTCCATTCCCTCATTTCACCTGCACTATTATTGATGAAAACCTTAGGGTTTATTATTAATTTTTAGAGAATTGTCCCATCCCCACCTGACATTTCATTTTTTTCCTCTCAGGCCAGGGTCTCTGACCAGGACACGGACAACAGGCTCATTGGGCAGCAGCTCTATGTTAACATCAAGGTAAGTCTTACGTCAGGAGGCTACTCTTTGCATCCTTCTGCAGCACTTGTTGATCACTTGCCATGATTTATTGTGACCTCTTACTTGCATACATAGGAAAACAACCGCTGCTACATGATGAAGAAGATTGTGGAGATTGTAGTGAAAGACGTCCTCCTCACCGAGGCCAAGGGCCAGTACCCATACGTTGAGGAGGTGGCACAGTTCCTGGCGTCCCTGACCTCAGAACTGAGCAGATGTGTGAGTAGCGTTGGGTTTCTTTCCCTCCTCGTGACTCTTGTTCCTGGTCCTGAACCTCAGAATGCTGCAAACAGTGGCAAAAGGCAGTGATATGAAAGGAAACCTCAGACCAAAGATATCAAACTCGAGGTTGATAGAAAGGTGTGACAAAGAAAAAAAAAAAAAGGCAGATTATTGCCTACAGCTGCTAATGTCATGTCTGGATGTTTTCTTTTTTTAGAAATTCTCGGGACACGGAGAGCACGTTGAAAAGAACCTGGAAGAAATGAAGAGCAAAATGGAACAGGTACATTTTTTCCCAATATTTAAAAAGAGTAGTTCCAAATCCCAATCATTGAATTGCATTACGGCTGACCTAATTATGAAACAAACTCTGGAGATTATTTAGAAGGCGAAGCCTGCAGGAGCATTAAAGAGCGGATTAGTGACGTTTCCACTTCCAGCCCGCCTTCATTTGTCCTGTTAACTTTCTGCATGTGTTGTGGTAAAATTGTCCTTCAGAAATCAGGTTGCACGTAACTGTGTATGCTAGACTGGATTTGAATGAGCTAGTTTACATCTTATGGTATAATAATTCTAATAGAACTATGTGAGGGAATAGGGAGAGTAAATTCTCAATTCAGTTTCTGTGACAAGCCTAATTTCAATTTTCTGAGAAATAATGAGATGCTAAAACTTAAATTCTGCTCTTTTCTAGTTGGGAGAGAATGGAAAGACTAAAGCCATTGGAGAACTGGATTTACTGTTTGACTACGTAGAAAATGCCTGTACTGATACCCCAAAGAAGGGAGGGAACAAGAAGAAAAACTGAAAGAATTTCAGATCAGGCTTGAGGAGATGTCTCTGAAAAACTCTCGCTATAACTCAAATTGATTAACTGTTGTGGACCACTCCCCCCCAATCCCTGATGCAGTATATTTTTTTACCTGTGCCAAAAATAGCAAACTAGGTGGGCACAGACAGGAAGCATATTGCTTCCTTATTTGAAAATGAGAACTCCAGGACAGTGTTTGCAGCTCCATTTCAACACAGGGCATAAATTATTTTCAAAGGCACACTCCTGTCCATCTCCATTGACGCTTCCACCTCCATTGGAATAAGGCAACTACTTCTGTATTTTATAGGCTGAGATTTGATGCCTGTGAACCAGCTTTGGTCAAGGTAGGCAGTGATATGTAGCCAGGATGTTTTGAGCCTTTTACTTGGAAATCTCTCTTGCGTATGTTGCCCCCTTCTGACCTTTGCCTGAAAAGTTGGTATTTCAGGCTAATTCAGAAATTATTTTTGTCATTCATATTTAATGGTAACTTATTATAAAGTAATAATTATACAGTACTATTATTTATATAGATTAATTGAAAAATATCCAGGGAAATGTATTTATGAAGCTGTACTAGAGGCTTTTAAGTGAACTATGAAATTAAAATTGTTGTGTGGTATTTATATGCAAATGGATTGTTTTATAAATGTTTAGTCTTTAATTTATTATAATAAATATTTTGGTCCTCAAATATTGCCATTTACAGAGCTTTTCTCTTTTACTCAAATGTAAGGGAGGTGACACATATTGTGCCTCTGGGGCTGCTGGGCCAGTGGCTGTATTCTTGTATCCAGAAAGGATGCATGGAGACATGCTTCTTCATCATAAGGCTGAAATTTCAACTTATCACAGGCCAGGGCTTAGTGGGGAACTTTGTGGGTCAGCCTTTCTGTGAGGGGTGGTGGGAAAAGTAGCATCACTCCTGAGAGTCATTGGTTTGCTTCATTGATTCTGCCTCAGTATGGCCATAGACAAGATCCTGTCTTGAATAGCTGCCGGTGAAAAGTCCCAAGCTGTTGTCCCCCGTGGGTCAGATGAGATGGAGACAAGGAGTCAGGCAGCAGTTGCTAAGGGAAAACTCTGACTTCTCACTGCCCCATAGGCACCCTGAGCACAAAGGGCACTCTGCAGCATCAGGGATTTGAGAGCACTTCTGAAGAGAAATTCGTGGTGCCTACTCTCAATGCAAGCTCCTAGAGAAAAAAAAAACCCAAAGAAGTCACTGAAGAGCAGTTTAGTCTACCATTATCAGGTCCTTCAGCAATGTTCCCTGGGCAAAGACAGAGGAGTTGCTCTGGTTCAGACAGGGACATTGGTGTCTGGACCAAGGTTAAAGAGGTGAAAAGCATGCAAAGAGTGAGAAAGCCAGAGGAAATATGTCATAGTGGATTGTCAGCAACTGGTGAAGACTTCTTGAGCAAGGCTTTATCGTTTCTTCACCAGGGCAACAGGAATCCTGTTCACATCTGAAAAAAAAAGAAAAAAAAAATGTCTCAAATAAAAGACTCAGGTGGCAGTGCAGGTGAGGAGGGTGAATTTTTGCAAACACAGCATATCAGGGACATTCATAAGAAAAAAATCTTGCTAAAAGGATATCTAGGAGACACCCCATGAATAACTACTGTAATATGGGAAAAATGTTGGCAGGAAATCTACCTTGATCTACCTTACCATCAATTACATTCAAAGATAAATTGAATTAGTCCAAAAATAGTTAGTCTTAATGTGACTTACCTCACCTGTTGAAGTTAGGCAGCATTGAAGTGAGATTAAACTATCCCACATTGCACCAGAGCAAATTTGAGATAAAAGCGTCCATCCATACCTAATTTGAACAAGCTTTATGTGAACTGAAATAACACTTTCTTGTGGGAACTCACATACTAGACTGGAATACGATCTATCTGGATGATGGATGCCCGTTACCTGTCAAACTAGGTGCAATCAGCATGGCTTACTTTGCTCCACACATATGAATTACATGCCGGTTCACAGTCAAGGCAGGAGTGACTCAACAGGGACAGCCAGCCAGGATTTGGTGCAACATTACCGTGTTAGGGGTTTAATCCTTTGCTATATTCAGTAGGATATTTATTTTCTTTCTTGTGCAATAAGAAATAATGTTGGCCAACATCTTTTCTCATATCACTCGAACTTGCGACAGCTGAGAGCAAAGGGAGGGAAGTTAAGCACCAAATGGGGAGTTCATCTCACTGACCTTTGACAGACACAGCCTATCCCCAAGCTACATGAGGCTCCTTTTATAGTCAATGGAGGGTATAGGAATTATTCAGGTGTCATTCATCTCATCTATGTTAGAGGTTTATAAAGATTGTGCCTTTGGACAGCATAACAGGACTTTGCCCTGAAAGTACCTGTTTTCTTCCTTGTTTATAAATAGAGAATAGACCATGAACCACACATGCTGATCTTCGTTGATATCATCTCTTCACAAACAGATAATTAACTTATTTCCTTCTTCTGCTTCCTTTAGGCCTCTTCCACATTGTCCTTGTTGAGCTGCCCTACCCAGAAATGTCAAATCAATCTCTCAAGGTTTCCACACTGGGGCTAAACCCAGATGAAATCCCATTTGTCCACAAAAGCGTAAAAAAAAAAGTAAACTGTTTATTAACTTCTCCAACCCTGAAAACCACCAGCTGGAAGACTCTACCATGGAAACCTCATAAGCTGAAGCCCTGGAAATGCCACACAGCAAATTTTGCAGAATTTCCTTCATAGGTTTTCTTACAGGGCATGTCTGACTTGTGGGTGTGTGAAGGATGGTGGGTGATGGTCAGTTTTGAACAGACAAAGGAAGTAGAAGTTGGAGGAGGTTTCCCTTACAACCAGAGGAAATGTCTGGGACAAACAATTACTGACCAAAAGAAGTACTTTCAGTCAGGCAAGCTGTGTTTCAATTCCGTTGATAGTTACAGCTCAAAAAAGGAAAAACATGCTGAAATATTTCGTTCTGACGTTTTCTGAATAAAATATTTCAGTTTTACACTTCAAAATAGTGTTTTGTTTTAGAGTTTTATGTACATTTTCTTTCAAAGGTTGAAAAGAGATTTGAAAGCAAAATGAGCTGTTTCATTTTGAGTGGGGCAAGTGCTTTGGGCTGACCCAAAATGAATTTTTTTTGTTTAATTTTTCGGTTGGATCACCAAAGAGAAACTCTGTTGTTCACATAATTCTAATTTCCGTTGCCCTATTTTCCTTTCCTGACCCCGCCTTCAAGTCATGGACTATTTATAATTCCCAGAGGTCCTTGACCTAGTGCTGTTAGGGAAGGCACCTGCTCCACATCCTTCATCGAGGACACCTCCATTGTAGAGACTGGAGGACCTCTTCCAGAGCAAAAAATTGACAGAGCTGCCTACTGCCAAATTTGCGTTTCATTGGCTCTTCCTCCCCTTCACTTCCATTAGGTCACCAGAACAGGGACTCTTTTTCGCCACACAGGTAATTATAAAACATTTAAACTACGCCTGAAACTTCATATTGTGAAGACAGGGGAACTCAAAGCATGAACAGAAGTTTCCACATCCTGCTGAGTAAGTATTGGTGACGGTTTAAGAAACGTCTCTTAAATACATTGCATGGAGTGTTACTCAGTTACGAGATTTACATATTCTATATCTGAATATATATAATACTCCTTAAGTGACCTATAATAATAGAGGGTTGATATTTCCAGTTTGCTGCTGGCAGTATATTCTAGGCAATGCAAAGAGCTGAAGCTATCCTGATAAACCAGTGGCATGTGATTATGTCAGCCTGTGCTTTAAAGCACAATTAGCTCAACAATTAGCTGCTTTGAAGAAAGTATGGACTGCACTGAACAACAGTAAATGCCTGATCACCTTTTCAGTCACAGTCATCATCAGTACCCAATGGATGTTCCTAAATATGGTGTAATCTGGAGCAGAACTGGCCTGCTAATGTGGAGCAGGATTGGCACATTACAGTCAATCTCAGCCTTATGTATGATGTTGCCAGGAAGAAGGTAATGACCATGGAAAGAAGGAAAACCTTCAATGCAGTTCTGTGGAGCCCAGGGTACTTTTGGCAGTCCGTTACCCAATGACATGTTACATAAAATTACATATTGAGGATGGAAAGTAACGTAACCTCTCAGGGGATCCAGACCAGGATTTTATGCCTTTCAGGAATTTGTTAGGAAGTCTTATTTGGGTGAGGTAAATTGCAAAACCCAAACTATGCTAAGGCTGATGGCATTTCCGGGGCTACACATGCTTCTTAACACACATCAATTTGTAACACCTTTTTCTTGGTTAACACGCAGCTGCAGACCTTATCAGATGAACTGTATGAATTTCACCACTAGCAAAAGTGTTAAACAACTATATAAGTGAAAAGATTTCTTCTGAAGTCTAGGAAATCACTCTCTCTGTTTAATCTTGAAATTCCAAATCCCTGGCCAAATTCACAGATATCGATTGCTATAATTTAATCTGGAATTCACTGATGAATGGTTTAGAAAAGAAGATGTTGCTACATCTTTCCCCCTCAAGGAGTAATTAAAAAAAAAGTATTTTGAGAAGTCCTGTCCTTTTATCTTCAGCAAATTAGCTCATGAGACCCAAATGTCAACATTTTTTTAGTATGAAGAATTATGGCACAGCAGTAAACATTTCCAAGATTAGGCCATTTTTCTTCTCTAGGATTAAGAAAGATTGAATAAAGAGAAAGGGCAAACCTTCGAAACTGAAAACATTTTCTGTTTTGCTAAGGGCAATATGAATCAAAGTATTTTGAAAAAATACTGAAAAATGTGTCTTTGACTAACTGACTTGAAACTGTGGCATGGTTGTTTCTGTAAGAACCAGCAAGGTTCTTCAATGGAAATTGTAGCCCTAGTTTCAAATGACTGAATGCAAAACGATAGCGTTTTCCAAAACCTGCAAAATTGCGCTTATTTAAAGTTTATTTTGTCCTATAGTTTTCCAAAAGAGGATCACTTCTGACTCCTACAGCACATTTAAGGAGTGGTGATGGTGTTCATTAAACTGTGAAAGGAATGGGGCAATCATGTACCTGTGGTAAAGTCTAAAATCTGTGCAATCAGAAGAAGACTGACTTTCTGTTTTGTCTTTTGCATTAGGATCCTTGACATGTAAGAAATCCCCAACGGATTAGCTCATCATGTATCTGGTCCTGCTCCACAGAAGAGAGAAAGAAAACTTCTACTGACTTCAAAGTGTATAAGATCAGGCTTGTAAATTGTGTATGTATCAAGTTAATTATATTACAAAGAAAAGGTGAAAGATTTCAACACAGATGTTAAGATGGAAGTGATGAATTGGGCTGCCCTGATGAAAGGCTTGTTCCATAAAGTCCAACGTATTGATACTTATTTGGGAAGCAGAGGTTCCAAAATAAAGATGAGACACTGCTTGTCATTGCAGTGATCTTTTTTTGTTGGTCTAAAGCTATCCAGGCTTTGTCTTAGGTGAATACTTCTTATAAAACATAGAATCATAGAATAGTTTGGGTTGGAAGGGACCTTTAAAGGTCATCTAGTCCAACCCCTGCAATGAGCAGGGACATCTTCAACTAGATCAGGTTGCTCAGAGCCCCGTCCAACCTGACCTCGAATGTTTCCAGGGATGGGGCATCTACCACATCTCTGGGCAACCTGTGACAGTGTTTCACCGCCCTCACTGTGAAAAATTTCTTCCTTATATCTAAAAAAAATCTAACCTCTTTTAGTTTAAAATCGTTACCCCTTGTCTCTAAAATTTCTGCTTTGACCAACTTTTCCCTTTTAGTAGTTATCCTTTATAACGTGACTCCTGTCAGTCTTAAATAGCAGAAGAAAATTCAGATTTGCACTCTTTTTTTTCATATTTTATCACAAAAAAAAGGGACAACTGAGATTTTAGTCAGATAATCCTGGATTTGTGGATTATCAATTTAATGCTCATTTTTAGTTTGGTAATGCAAAAATGGAGAATACTTGTTTGTCAAGCACAACATTTAGCAAACACTATGATTATTTCACAGGCATTAACTTGTCAACATCAATATAGTGATCATTGCTCCTGCATGTAACAGAGGTTTCATTAAGTTTAGAAAAGCATCTTGGTTTGGCAGGACCCATGTGTGTCTCAGAAAATCCAAGACAGTTACTTGCACGTGAAGTGGCTTCTTGAACTCAACATGTGAGGTTGAAGCCTCCAAACCAGGGACCTGCTCAACCTTGGCATTGTGCTCTCATTTTTAATCTGTCAATGATTCAGTTGTTGCATGACAAAGACTTCTGGGCAGTGACTGGGAACACAAATCAGTGACCAAGACTCTGATCCTGCAAACTGGTAACACATCACAGTTTTTCCTCATTTTGATAATAGCCTTGTACGAGTCATCTGCCCTAGCTTTGGTGCTAGAAAACTAGCTAGCAAATTCTGAGCTGCTGCCCACAGGTCCCCGCAGAGCCTGTCTCTAGCTCCGTCAGCAGCAGGGATGTTAGGCAGATGAGGGGACATGTCCTCTAAGGCCCCATCTCCTCCATCAGCCCCAGATGATAAGCACAGACTCAGACATCCATCCTCCAGTGGTCTATGGTTGGGCGTGACAAATCCCAGGCGCGAACTTCAGAGCGTTATGTTGCTCACGGGTGAAGCTACTGGCAAGAGAAAGAAGTGGAAACAAGCGGCTTTGTGCCATTTTACTTTGGAAACCTTTTGGCAGTAAGAATGTAAATTTAAATTTTGTTTTTCATTTCTTAACAGTTTTCCACTGGTGCTTTTTAGACTACTTGCAGTTATGAACTTCAGTTTGTGTTGGTAACCCAGCGACATTGGAAATGAATAAATAATAAAGAATGCGTTTTAGGTGAGACAAGTATGTGAGGTTTCTCTGAAAATAGGAAGAAAGGAGCAACTCATCTTTTCTACACTTCTGAAAAGTAAAACAGAGAATTTCTTAGACCTGCAGTATGAAGTTTTGGCTGGAAGGGTTAGGTTTATGCTGTAACTTCACTACCAGAACCGAGATAAGAGAGAGGTTGCAGATTGATAAATTATCTCCTGTTCTTTGCTCTGTGGTTACAAGAGTATATGATAAATAAAATATTTGTTTTTCAGAAGTGACAGATTGGTAAAAGTAAACCTCATTATGTTTAGAAGTTTGGTCAAACATTTCAGACCTGGGATACTTTTTTGCCTGCAAGCTTTGAAAATGGTTGGTTGACTATCAAGGCAACAAAACTTCTCATTTTTGTGGAGCTGCTGAGCTGAATGAAGGGAAATCTACTAGAAAAACGCTTCTTCCCAAGGAAAGGAATTTCCATGTGGAAAAATTTGTTTTCAGATAATCTAATCTAAACCTGGAAATGTGAAGAAACATTTTATAACCCATGAAGAGCTGATTTGGTGTCTGGTACTGTGTGAAAATTCACTAAAGTTTGCAGTGAGACTGATAAAACTTCGTCACAAATGGGTACAAGCACTGCAAGTTTTTATTAGAATTGGGAAAAAAGTCATTAAAATCAAGGCTGCTATGTGATTCTCCCAGCCTGTACAGAGAGGTATAGATTTATCTTCTTTCTGCTTATGTAGCAAATATGAATAATCAGAAAAAATATGGCAAAAGAAATTTTTTTACTTTTTTGGTAGCAAATGATAACTCTGAAGCTTTGATTAAGACTGGAAGCATTTTTCCATTGGAATATTTATTTCTGCTGACAGAAAATGGATTTGTGAAGAAATTAATGCATTTGCTGCTTTCCTATATCATTGTTGATTTTCTCCTGGAAACTCAAAAACTAGAAAGCCCAGTACTGATATTAAATTGTAAAGAAAAGAAAAAATTTTTCATTGGGTGTTTGCTGGAAAATATGGCTCTGTATTTTAAAAAATGAAAAGTAGCTATTTTCATATGGAGAACTTCAACAACTTTCTAATTAGTTTCACTTCACTCCTACAAGCATATTAGATGATTTCAACTTCTGTCACATTTACACAATTAATCGGATATATAGGAGTTTGTAAAATCAATGCTTGGGTCTCCAACTATAATTCTGCACATAAGGATTCCCTACAAACTTTACTAAATCTACCAATATTAAGAGATTGAATTTTCTGATTTGTTTAAGAAGCTCTTAAAGATGTTTGTAAAACGACTCTTCCGTAATTTAAAATATTGTGCATGTTCTTTCATATTGGGCTACAGACTACGTAAAGACTAAAGCCTAAAAATAGACTAAAGACTAAAGCTTCAGACAAGCAAGCTATCCAAAGTTATATATAATCAGAACTGTACTTTTTCCTAAGTTTCTAAAATAAATTATAAATAATGTAGGAAATGCGAATGTTATTATTATTTCCTGGGTTTCTAGATCTAATCACTATCACTGTTAATATAAGCTGAATTAGACTTATTTATGCTAATTGCATTAAGCAATTATATCTTTTAGATGGTAACACAGTTTCCCCATTGTTTTAATTGGAAAAAACCCTCAAAATTTCCCTGATCTGAAGTGAAAAATCTCAATGCATATTTTGACATGTGGCGTCTGTGCTTTCTCTCTAAGTGCTATTTACATTTTGTGATATTTTATTTTTCTATAACTTTTAGGAGTCTTTGCAATATGGTCTCTTTTTTTATAAATACTGCCAACAAGAACCTCAGATTTTTCTGTAGTGGCCTGTGCCACAGGATTTTACATGCTTTGGAAAATGAACCTCTCATAAGTCATTCACTATTCAGCTCCCATGTGTTCTCTAGCAAAAAAGTGCCAGACGTGATCATATCTGATAATTAAATGTGTAAATTTCCCACAAAAAATGCCCCTGATGATGAGATTCCTTGAAAGCAGCAAAGGCGGCAGAGAGATACACAGTGGGAGAGGTCCGGAGACATGAAGGGGTTGTTGAACGAAAGCTGGGGAGATGGCACCATGGCAGCAATCTCTGACTGAAGGCCACAGACTCCTTAGGGCTCGAGGGCCGCTTCCAAGGGAAACGTAACTGAGGGAAGCAGCTTTATTCCCAATAGGTTTAAGTTCACCAGTGGGAGAATGGTTCCTCCAATGGAAAAATGCTCTGGAGCATCATCTTTGTGCCTACTGTGCTGGTGCTTCCCCTCGCTTTTCTTCTCTGCTGCTACCACTGGAGAGTCGAGGTGGCAGCCATTCTGTGGCAGTCAGTCCAACAGCGGCCAGGATTTTGGCACAAATCTCACTTGAGAGAGAGAGGTGTCCTGAGAGATGGTTTGGCAAGTATTTCCCATTTTACTGTGCAGGAGTTTTTGTTGGTATTCAAAAGTGGCAGGCAAAAACTGGTTCAGTTTTCAGCAAACAGAAGACCTTTAACTCCAAACCAAATGGATTACTTCACTTCTTTACTGAGACTATGGAAATACACCGCAAGCAAACATTACCTACATACTTCTTTTTTTTTAATTAAAGACTGTTCTTGCCAATAAAGATCAACTATAATGATTTTTCTTAACGTGGTTTGTTTTGCTGCCTGCCGTTAACATGGCCCTGTCAGGTGAAAGATTCAATGCCAGTATTGTTCACCAGTGTTGGGTTAGGTTACTTATAACGCAGTATGTCCTAACGTATCACTGTAGTTTCTGAAAATTGTCCAGAAATTCCATTTAATTTCTATTTTAAATGACATTTCAAAATCTGTTTCTCACAGGACTTTACATTAGTGACACAGCCGTCTCTGAGCAGTCTGCTCAATTCATATCTTAAATAATGTCCTTTTCCAACACCAAGAAATCTTTCTGGGATGAAGGCTATAGTTTCTGCAGCTTCACAGGCTTCTAGCGCAGTTCCCAGTTGACTTTACTCATAGACCCATACGAGCACCCTGTGTTGGCATTGCCAGGGTGCTCAGGGATGTCCTGGGTTAAGAGAACAGACAGGAAAAAACCTTTAAAAACTAAATTTGAAAAGAGAAGCAAGCAAGAAGGGTAAAAAAAAAAAAATCAGAGGGAGAGAGAGAACTGAAAAACGGTGCACAAAGGTAGAAGGAGAGAGAAGTTTCTCAGTGTAAGAGTGGTGCCATATCAACTGACCCACTTCTGCCAGCCTAGCAGCTGTGGGCATCCTCCTCCCCCTGAATCAGGCCCAGGTTTCCATCCGGTTTGCTTTTTCCTTTCAGAAATTTAGTACAACCTTTTTATAAAGCCATGTTGAAATTACAAGAGAAAGCAGGTCACAGATTCTTGAACACTCCTCTATGTCGCAAGAGAAAAAGAAGAAAGTTTGGAATAGCCGCCTGCCTGTGTGGGCAAGCCGAGCTGCCTGTTACTGCCAAGCACCTCTGTACGCTCTGCAGTAATACCACGGTACAGGAATTTCCTAGTGTGAGTTTGGTGGTAGCAGGCTAATGTTTTCTAAAGAGTTTTGGGGACTGAATCACTGTCGTTAAGTGAGAACTTGACTGGTTGATGGGAACGATGTGAATATGCTCAAACACCTTTTCATATTTCTTTCTTTCATAATCTCTTTTCTCAAATAGCGGTCTACCCATCAGACTACCAGACTAGTAAAGGCTACATACATAAAGGTTTTATGTCAAATTCAGCTCCTTGTCTAGCCGTGAAGCCATTACTGATTTTAATTACATAGCTGGAGACATTTGAAGATATTCAAGGAGTGCTGAACATTCTTTCAAAGTAGCTAATCGTTGGCCATAAAAATTACTACTGCTTTGAAAACTTAAACTCTTGTCTATTTTCTGTGCACAGAGGGAAAATTTTAGTTTTAGTACCTTGATGATTTCAAACATGACCCTGAATATACTCTGTAATCTGTCTCTGAAAAGATTGAATGTGCTGAGAACTTCTTATCAGACAGCTGAAGTAAAACTAGCTTGACAGACAATTGTTGGACATCTGCCACCAAACCAAAACACAGAACCAGGCCATAGCACAGGGACATCCACCACTTGAACCAGTCTGTGCCATTTCTTGAAGATGAGAGATTAACAGTATGTTTTATAGCGATTGACATTTGAGTCTTGCTCAAAAGATGTTACTCATAAAGTGCAAAGAGATGCAAATGCTCAGAGGAAATGTAATTGGGTTTGGGTTGGTTTTTTTTTTTTTTGGTTGGTTGGTTTGTCTTCTTTGTCTAGGTTTGAGTCTGATTTCTGTGTTACTTAATGCCTTAAAATTTTTATGAAGTTTGTCTAAGGCATAGAGTGAAAAAATTCTGAGTGTGGTGGATGTGTGGCTTGGTGGTGGAGGGCCACAGAGATAATTAAGGGACTGGAGCATCTTTCATCTGAGGAGAGGCAGCAAGAACTAAGATGGTTCAGCCTGGAGACGAGAAGGCTCAGGGAGATCTAATCAATGTGTATACCTGAGGGCTGGGGGCTGGGAGGCAGGTAAAGAAGTGAGAGCTAGGTTCCTCTCAGTGGTGCCCGGTGACAGGACAAGAGGCACTAGGCATAAATTAAAACACGTGAATCTCCATCTGAACACAATAAAATGGTTTTTCACTGTGCGGGTGACCAAACATTGGGACAGTTTTCCCAGGGAGGTTGTAGAGTCCCATCTTTGGAGATATTCAAAACCCAACTGGACATAACTCTAGGAAACCGGCTTTAGGTGGCCCTGCTTGAGCAGGGGGGTTGGACAAGATGATCTGTAGAGGTCCTTCCCAACCTCAACCTTTGTTGCTCCTCAACAAAGGTAGTTGAGGAGTATCCAGACAGGCACCATGTAGTGTGGGTGTGTCGTGGGAATAAGTGCAGTGATTTCATAGCTAAGGATGAGAAAGGCACCTGACTGTCATCCAATCTTAGGCATCAAAGTTTTTTAGCTTTTTTTACACTGTCCCAATTTCAGTTATGGAGAGATTTTTATTAACCAGAACGGTGTACGTACAATTTTTAAGCAGGAGCTGCTAGTAATATTTGTTCATGCTATTCTGATGTTTCCCTGCCTTTTATGACTATTGAAGCTGGTGACAGTGAATTGTTGGGTGCCTACATGCTGAGTTTGCATGGGTAATCAAAGTACTCATGTCTGAAAACTTGGCTCATAATTGTTCAGTAATTGTACAAAATCTATAGCAGTGCTGAAGGCTCCTATTATAGAAGGTTACTAGAATCAGTGTTTAAATACTGGTGGGTATTTTGTGGTTACCTGCATGCCTATATTCATTACAACCATACTCAGATAGTTGCAGAATTAGTTTTGGATGCTTGGAGCTGCTCCACTCCGAACGTCTCTCCCCAGCGAAGGCACTTAGAATATCTCAATTTTTTGTGTCCTACACTATTATTGTCACCTTCAGTTTTTGGAAAATCTCACCAGAACTTGTTGTTACTCATTAAGTCATATTTCTGAGCACAAATACTGCAGCTATTCATGCAGACATATTATTTTTCAGAAGACCAAAATGAATTAAACAGGATAAGGGAACAAAAGAAATAATAGAGAATAGTCTTAAGAGACAACATAACATTAGCAGCAGCTAAGCAAATATGAGTAACGTTTATAGGAAGTACACGACTAATTTAGTTCTAGTTATACTAACAGGAAATAAAATAAACAGAAAATGTGAAAGGTGAGAAGATTCAGAAGTAAGAAACTAGACAAGGTTTTTATGGATGGAGATCAGAAAGCACATTAAACTGCAAAACAACCAGTAGATATGATTGTTACCTTAAATAGACCAACAGAAGTTTGCAGCAGTGGTAGATGTATCTGTTAGTTTTACATAAATCAAGAAAATTTAATATTAATAATGTCTACTGAACTCATACAGATCAAGACAATTCCGTGGTTCACGATAAGATGGTGAAGAAAGGATCTTCTCCAGGCTGGTGGTCTCATGCACTTATGCAGGGCACAGGTCACACACAGCCTTTTTTGAAACTTAGTCCCTAGCCAGGGTAAATCAGGCATGATTTTCTTCTCTAATAAGTAAGTTGTCTACTCTGTTAGTTTTTCTTATTCTTTTTTTCTTAATTATTTTCTTTCTCCTTCATTCTCGTGATCATAAAATTTGCATATTTTGTATTAATGTAACACATGAATATTGTGTGTGTTCGCAGTATTGGACTGTTCTTTAAGTATTCATTGATATTGTACATATAAAATTTTACATACTGTGGAAAATTGTCTCCTTGAGCGCCTGTGCTTCCCAGCCTCGGTCTGGAAGTCAACATGCTTGGTGGTGTGTCTTGCTGCTGTCCTCAGACTGGCTCTGAATGTATCAGTTCCATAACTCATACAAAGCTTTGCACATCTTCTCTGTCTTCATTGCTGAGAGGGCTGGTGTTCCTGAATTTGTTTCTTCCTCCGGTTCATACAACTTTAAAATACTGAATAATACCGATTCTTTGGTATTCTATATAATTTATGCCATAATTATGTCTGAGTGCAAAAGTGGCACTAAGTTCCAGTGTACAAAGCGCTACACGAGACCCCAGAGGAAAAGACCATCTTTGTTCTGAACAGGTAACAGATGAGAAAGTTAAGAAATATTGGTGACTCTCTGACTAGTAATTAAGTCAGCATACCAAAAGGGGTGGAAGTGTAACCGATCTTACAGGATCAGATACTAAATGTATCCACCATCCTTCTATGACAAGAGAGATAGGAAAGCCCTATTTCCTTTTGATTTTATTTTTTTTCTTTTGAATACGGTCACCGTGCATCTGCATCCATCTGCATCCTCAGTTGAAAAGTTAGACAATTCATTAAGATGTTTGCTGATTCACGTGTGGAGGTCTCTAGAGCACAATGCAAGTGTCACTGCTACAGCCCTCTAAGCACGGTGATAGGAGCTCACAGAACAGACAAAATGAAACTTGTGGGCTCAAGGGTTTTCCAGCAACATCAGAAGTTTCAGAGATGTTGAAAATTATTGATTTTTCTTGTGACTGGCTACATGACCCATTTATTCCATTTAGAGGAAGACTGTTGACCAGGGAGTACCACACCTTGGGGAACCCAAGACAGTTTTGCATTCTGACTCTACTTTTGCTGTCACCTGAGATCTTCTTCCAGAGACAAACTAGGAGTAAGTGGCTGATCTGTTGACCAAATACCTTGTATGTTGAGGTTTGGTGCACCTCACCTGGCAAGCCTGACAGCATTTAGAGAGTTTAAGTACAGACCACAGTTCAAGTAAGCACTAAAATACACAGAGGCCCTCAGGTCTTTCCAGTTTCCAAAAGTCTAAGCTCTCCTCCCTCTTTGGCCCTGGACCCCATGAGCACTTCAGTGGTGGTGAAGCTAACTGGGATGTGTGGATGGTCCTGTGGTAAAGTGCATTTCCTAGAGTTGATCCAGGTGGCATCATTGAAACTGGATGTAAGTCCAGCTTGGCCTGGAGGCTGCATGCATGTTTGTTTGTGTAGATGGTCAGCGGGATCAAGGCTGGGGTGAGTTTATTATTCAGCTCGTCTCACCCTTCTTCCTCTCAGAGCTGGCTCGTGCTCCTGGGGCATGGGTGAGCTGGTGGTGCCTTAGAAGGGTTTACAACTCTGCCGCTGGCTCTGGCAACTCAAGGTCCCTTTGAGTCATTTCAGTTGTAGTTTAAATCATTTTCTCTGATCTGTATAAGCCTTTCTGTGCTGCTCTTGACACATTAAAGGAGTAAAAAACTCTGCCCTGGGTGAACATTTCAAGAGCTTGCTTTTACTTCCAGCAAAAATGGTATCATGGTAGGCTGAAGTATTGCTATGCTAGACCAAAACCTGCTTTCTCCCTCTTCTTGCATACACCTCAACCAGTTCCAGGGATCTTGACATTTGACTTACATCCATCCTTGGCTTAACAGCCTCACATCGCTGGTGTCACTTCAGGATTTCCAAGACTATCTTTGGTGTGATGTTCTTTGCATGTCTGGAGTAGTACCTGAGAAGCCCTCAGCATGTGGCTGTCTATCTCAGAAACAGGACAGAGACATAGACTGTCCAATCTCTGCTTGAGCACCTCTGGAGAAGAGTGACCATCTAACTGTATGATTTTATTTTTACCACTTCTGTGGTGGGTATACTGGGACCCTGCACATTATTTCCCAGTACCCGTGGCTCTCAGTGGGCTCTTAAGGCAACTTGATAGTCAAGCATGCCCTGGCCTTTGAACAGAGCCGTCCCTGGAGCCCTTCCTTTCACGCTAAACAGCCTGCTGCTGTTTAGCAAATTCTGCCCTGGCAAAAGACTAATTACAGAGATGAAAATAGACAGCAAACTCCTTTGCTACTAGCTGCCGTACCCCTGAAACAAAATACTTCTAGAAGACTGAACAGTGAAGTTTCAAAGGCAGTGCAGTCCAACTTCCTTATAGATAACTGATTTTCTAATGCTTCTTAGGGTAAATTAGTAAAGATTTTTTTACCTCCGGGCCATTACCTTTCAGAAAAGTGCTGCTATAAGGTTTTGTGGAAAGATCAAAAAAATGTTCACACATTTGGTATACTTTGTTACGAAACCAAATTAACCAACTCAACTACTTTTTCCTCACTTGTCCACCACTTAAATGAAAGAAGACTTCTCACATTAGAGGGAAGTTCTTCTTTCTTGGAAACCTTGACCCTGCTGCCAGTAAATATGGAGATATCGTTTAGAAAAACGTCACAGATGATTGTGGTCAAATTTGTTGAAAGTGGAGCAAGATGTATAAAAAAGCACAGCAACAATACTGATCAGCCAGCACACGAGCAATAGGTTATCTACGTGAGCATCTCCGTGCAGAAGCTGCTTTGAGGGTTAACAAAATTAGGTTAACCTCTGTCATCTAACCAGTCTTGCTGTATCACATACGCTGCTGTGACTGTAGAGACACGAAGATTTGGGAGCGAAGATGAAAGTATATTCTATTTTCAGATCTGGGCGTTTTTTAGTTCTGCTTTGTCTTTTCACTGTGGAAGGCAAAAAGTCACCTACAGGAAAGCATACCTGCCGAAAAGGACTCCTCTCTCAAGTGACAGAGAACCTGTATATCAAGGCAACTAGTTTAAAATCATCTGTTCCTGTAAGTTGATCCCACTAGTTGAAAAGTTTATTTTATTTATAGATGCTTCTTTGCCAGCCTCATTATTGAGCACCTGGAAACTTTAATAAGCTGAATGATCTCTACAGTCCTGAGAGACAGGGTGGTAATGCTGCTACTCCTTTTGTAAAGATGGGAAAAAAGAAGATGCATAGAGAGGTGGGGTGAGTTTGCCAAGGAGTTTGTCATGGAAGAAGTTTGTAGCTAGGCAGGGATGGGAACACAGATTTGCTGAGTCCTTATCCTGTATCTGAATAAGACGATGATGATGATTGCTACTAAGTTTTGTACAAACCAGACTTAAAACTCTGTCTCCCTTCTTCTGCTTAGGTTAATTAATACTAGCACATTATGTTTTACAGAAGGATCTCATCAAGAACACAAGACTGCTTAAAAAAACAACAAAAATGCTGTTTATGGTAAGATTTATACTACCAGTTTTCCATTTTCTTACTTCGATTTTCTTTTGGTCAGTAGAGATAGCAATGCATGATGAAAAGAAATGACAGCTGACACAAAAATCACTTGTGTTTAATTGGGAAGGGCATTATATTTATGAGCGCCCCACATTTAATGAGGTCCTCCGCTTAGAGGAAGAGTGTTATCTCTGCCCCATAGAAAGGGAAATTCCCCAGGGACACAGGGGGAGAGTTGGGCATGGTACGGGGAGAAAGAGGGGGATTTGGAAAGCCTGGCTGGAGGCACTTCTCTCCAGGCGGTCGCAGTGGTGCTCTGCCAGGGGAATCGGGGTGAGGGTGTTTGCCGTGTCGGGGAGGGCTGTGCTCGTGGTAGCACTGGTTCCTCCTGTGAGCCCATGGCTGCACGCCACCGTCCCCAGCAGTGCTTTCAGGCACCAGCCCATTCGCGTGCGGGCCAGGGCCACAGCCACCGTCCCGGCAGCCGAGGCACCTTCTGCCGCGGGTGTGTGGTACGGCGTATAGGCCAGGGGTGCTGCAGGGCAGCCGGGACGCCCAAGGAGCTGCTTTGGGCTTTGACCTCTGCAGGTGCACTGGAAGAGGGAGATCAGGGTCTCCCAGTGTGATTCAGCATGGGGGTGAGACACTAAACTTGGGGTGCCTGTTTGCAAGTGATTACAAGTGCGTGAGATATTTTAGCTTCCTTAACGCAGAGATCTAGTCAGCAGGGCCAGCTGAGACAGTCTTACCAATACTCCTTTGGCGGCCAGCACAGCATCCTCCTGCCTTGCCTTCAGAAACCACAGGAGTACATTGAGCTGTTTAAAAAAACCCCAAGCAATCCAATGGGATACTAAAATTCATGAAAATGTTTCGTTGATTGTGCACTTTCTAAACACACGCATATTGTTACGAGGCTGAAGCTTTAGGCTGAAGTTGACTTGCGAGGTTTTCATTTGACAACTCTTTACCTGTTTTGTTTTCAGACAAACTGCAGTGTCCGAGATCAGCTCCTCTCCTTCTACATGAAAAATGTTTTCAGTCATCTTGGAGTAGGAAGTGACAAGTTGTATGTTATTAGTGCCTTCCAGGTCCTGCAAGCGAACATGAACGCCTGTGTGAGTATATTTCTGAGAGCCAAATTAACTTTGTCCAGCTGGAAGTCTAGAGAAGGGCTCCGTCACAGGTTTTCAGCAGATAGAGAAGGTAGTTGAGAGTCATGATGTGCCCCACATCACAGAGGACCCAACTTCCCGAGGGCTTCCCCGCCGGGGCCGGGGAAGTTTACCACCGCTCATTTCCTCCCAGAGTGAGCTTGCGGGGAGTGGGCAAGGTGGTGGAGATACCATGGAGACAAGCCACTTCCCTGCTGCTGGTGTCGCCTCGTGCTGCCCTCTCAGCACCAAAGCTGCAAAGAGACGCGGCAATCACAGGGAGAAATGTGGCTCCTCGTGTTTCCATGGTGTAACACTGGCTGTGCTTTCCTTCTTCAACAGCCTACCCACGGGACGCGTGTAATCTTTACTTGCTTGTCACCTCTGCTCCGCCGTACTGAATTTTGAAAGAGCTGGTGGTGTCTCATGAGTAAGCAGGTTTGCAATCATAAAGCACATGGGAGCAGTTTCCATGCGTCGGCTGTGGCTGCAGTCAGAGCAGGTGGTCAGGGAATGATGCTACTGGCAAAATGTCCCTAGAGCGGGTCCAGGTGTCCCAGGGAGGAGGAACTTTTACCAACACTGTGTCATCATTTCACCCTGTAAATGACATGAGGACAGCAGTTAAAGCACACTTTCTCCCGTGCATACTATCACACTATGATGCTAAGACGACACTGACACTTGTGGGTCATTTCTCATCTCGTCTTACTAGCTGGCTGTTATTTTAAGGGCAGATATAAAGAATAACAACAGGGTGTGCCTTAAAACTTTATGTCCTATAGCTATTTTTTTTTTCTTCCCCAAACCTGCAGTCCTCACAAGTCACAGTGTCCCAAAAAGTGGAGTGTGACTTAGGGTGAAATATGCCATGGATAACCAGGAAAATGTCTATAGTAATTTTAAAAGGTGAGGGCAGGATGAGGAGTCAATGAAATGTTAATGAATTAAAACTTTGTCTAATCTGAATGTATGGCAACACGAAAGAAAAAGACATTGGTTCTACATGCACACAAATATTTGCAATTCAAAAGTAAGCAGCTTCAGAGATCTCTTTGCAGTGCTATAGCTCAGAACACAACAGGAATATTTGTATAATGTAACGATTCAAATCTCAATGGGAGAAAACTCCAACAGCTTTCAGGTTCTGCCTTTAAAGCCATGCTAAACAGTTGCAATTTACAGTCATTATTCACAGCATTCAACATCCTGTTGTGGTTTTCTGTGTCTACCAAAATTCCAGATATCCTATGCTACAATATATTTTTTACAGAGATTGCATTCTTGTCTGGAAAAGCAATTACACTCTATACAAGTGCCAGTATACACTGAGGAGTTCAGACTGTCAACTGTGACTGAATTCAGACTGTCAGTTATTCTGAAATACCATCAGTGGCTGGAGCTTGCTATATACCTTAGTAATACGTTTGCTTCTCTGCTGCATGGAGACAAAATGCTGCAGATTTTTCAAAGCTCCTGCATTCTTTTTCATAATTAGTGCCAGTGTTTCACACAACATAAGTCTAAACATAACGAATTAACATATCTGGATCTTAAAAAATACTGTTAGGAGAGAAAAGTTGGGGTGGTTCAGCCTGGAGAGAAGGTTCCAGGGAGACCTTATTGCAGTCTTCCAGTACTTCAAGGGGGCTTATAAGAAAGATGGGGACAGACTTTTTAGCAGGGCCTGTTGCGACAGGACAAGGGGTAACGGTTTTAAACTAAAAGTGGACAGATTTCTACTAGACATAAGGAAGAAATTTTGCACCAGGAGGCGGGGGAAACACTGGCACAGGTTGCCCAGAGAGGTGGTAGATGCCCCATCCCTGGAAACATCCCAGGTCAGGGTGAAAGGGACTCTGTTGAAGATTTAATTGAAGACATCCCTGCTCATTGTGGGGTGGTTGGACTGGATGACATTTAAAGGTCTATTCCAACCCACATTCTATGATTCTAAAAGACTTTCTCTGGTAGTAGAAAAACAACAGCTCTTTGAGAAATAGCTTGCCATGATTTCTAGGAGATATCTCACTTCTGGAAACTAGCACTTTTTAAAACATCTGTATTAATTCAAAGTCAACAATACAAAACCATGTGAAAGGATAATAGAAACAGTGAACAGAATTAAAGTAATGGATCCTTTGCTAATACCAAGTTTGGGATTTCTCCATCATGTTATTCCTCAATAAATTAGCAAACTCATTCATCCATCTACATAAGCTCTTTAGTTTTTATTATCTGGTTGAGTTATAAGATGTTTATCAGAAGGGATTTCCACCATGGCAACATACTTACATAAGGAATTTATCACCTTTCAAGGATAAAGTTCTTCATACAATTGAGGGCAACAGTGATACTTTTATATACACAACTATCCTATATTCTTTCATGAACTCGGTCTCTAATTCAGTCAGCAAGAGGCATGCATGGTATTTAAAATTCCTAACAATATTTGTCTCCAAACCACTTCCAAAGACTTCATACTATATTTTTGTTATGATCCTCACCCTGCTAGTTCTTGGTTTTGTCCAAACAAGGAAACATTAATATTTTGCAATGATTTAGGAGCCCGCATCCCGTTTTTAAAAAACACATGGGTATTAAAACTTCTACATTCCTTTTCTGCAGTGAAATCAGGCTCTTTCATTTAGAGTATGACTGCACAGTAAAAGAACAGATATTTTTCCTTGGATACTGGGAGCATCCACCTGCAACACCACTGCCCTCAGCAAAAGCCTGTTTACTTGCTGATGTGCCCTATTGAGTCGGCAACATTACCGTGAACAGTATGAAGTTGCTTCTGAGGTCAGACTTCGGTTCCTACATCAGTAGCAGACTGTGGAAGTTTTTTCTTTTATTTGAGTGGAATGGGGAAAGGCAATACGTTCACTGCAGAATTTTTAATCATTGCTCTATCATTGTAGGCAGAGCTTGTAGACCTCTAACAGAGACTGCAGCATCGCTTACAATGAGCACGCTTATTTGCTTGTTCATTTGTTTGCTTGCTCTTTATGCTGGAGTAACAGAGTTTGTAATGTGTATTAGCACTCAAACCAGTGTAGTCATTTAAGGTCAGTTTTGCTACTGAATAATTTCTGTGGAAATCTGCTTCGTACAAGATGATCTAAAAAAAAAAAAAAAAAAAAAAAAAGACCCAGGTCAGAAAGAACTGCTCTAGTTAGAAGATTTTTAAAGGTTTACAAATCAGAGTTGCTTTTGTTTACACTTTCATCCTGCAAGATGACTTTAAGAAACATGAAAAGTGACTTAAAAGAGAAAATATTTGTTGCTCCTTTTTAAAACCTCTCTGTCAGGTAGAAAGGACTAACCATCCATTTCCGTGGAGTCACCTTGTTCTGTATGAGTTCAGGACCTTTGCTTTTTGCCTTTTCAGGCATGTTGTCCTTGTTCATAGATCGGAAAATGACAGATTTTTCCTTTTTTTTTTCCTGAAAAAAAAAAAAAAAAGATTGTCCCCCTTGGAAAGCTCGGGGAGCTAAGGGGGGGCAGTCGGCAAGCCGTGTTGCTCAGAAAGCTTAGCCGGGGCAGCTCCAAACAGCCCAGTCAGATCGCTTTCCAGTTCTTTCCTTCATAAAACCAGCTTCCAGCTCAAAGCTTGCTGTGATATGAGAGTCCTGTGTCTCTGATAGCACAGTGGGGGTAAGAGGGATGCCAGAACTTTGCAAGTGAGACATTGTTGACCGATTTGTGTGGGATGCCTGGGAGGTGGGTAGGGTCTTGCTGGCAAAACTCCCAGTGATCTTAATGGAAAGCTTAGCTTGACAAAAGTGTGTGGGATTAGCCTGTAACTAGCCAGACAGTGGAGGAACGGGCAGGAGAATAGGGGGAAGCATAAATTAACTTTATAAACATATTTGAAGGGTTTGCAGAAATGTGCAAAATTGCCCTCTGTACTTTGCAAAGTCTTCGGCCCTTAGCCTCGCCTTCCCTGAAGATTCAAATTTAAAGGGCCTCGAATCTTAGAGCTAGGGTGTACTGCATGAAAGCTGTAACTACAACTGATGTAAAGATCCCTGAGATACATAGAAAGTGTTTAACGAGAAGGCTTAGTGGTGCTCATATGATGTTTTTTTGTGCTGTGAACTCACCTTTCCATGAAGCACACAGGTAAAATAACACATTTGTAGATGCTGAAACGATGCTGAGTTCACACGTTTTACCAGCAGTCCTAATGGTGCCACACTGTGTGTTGGACTCTTCCTCATCACTATGTCTTTTCATCAGCATCTTTGCTGCAACAAGCTCTTTTGGTTTCTTTTCATCCCTTCAGCTTCCATGTGCTCCATCCACAAGGTTAACTTCCGCTGTCAAAAAATTAAAGAAAACGTTTCTTAAGGTAAGAGCAGGAGGCACTGGCTCCCAGCTGCACTGTTAAAGAGCTCTGGGTGGTTTCTTTTCTAACGTCTTTATCTTCTCAACAGCTTGGGGAGAAGGGAATCTACAAGGCCATCCATGAGCTGGATATTCTCCTTCCCTGGATTCAGGCCTACATACAAACCATCGTATGAAGAGCGAGGAAGTGACAGACAACACGCCGCTTCTATGCTAATAACAGATCCCTACCCAAAAGTCCTGAAAATCAACCGAGAGCTGGACATACAACGGGCCTGGCCGTACCTCCGTCCCGCTGAAGGAGAGCCCCTGTAACACAGTGGCATAAAGAGGGATTTTCAAGAGTTTTCACAGTTGGCCTGGCATAGCAGCTACGCCTGTCCTGCAGAACACGAGCAGCCTCCGGAGCAGCCGCAGCATGATGTTCTTCTGGTCTCGCCTGCCTGTTGACTGCCTCGCAGGCAGCCCTCGGACACATCGCACGAGCGTAACTTGAAATCCGCAACTGTGCGGATCAGACACAGATCATGACCCCATGTGCCGTGGGCAAGATCTAGCCATGCCTTGTGCCACCCCGTGTGATTACAATTCAAAGCAATGAGGACCACTTTTGAAAATCCCTCCGCTAAGCTATACTTTCTTTTTTTTTATTATACATATACAACAGTATCCACAAGCCATTCTACATTTAAATAAGAAAATTAATTACATACTGCTTATCATTATCATTAATTTAAAGTAACAATTCATACTTAATAAACATACTCCATGGAGTCTGGTCTAATTTGGTCTATGACTCATGCATGACCTTCAGATGTCATATGCTCTACCTGAGACCACACAGTGCAGAAAACACAATAAATGGATCATGGATCACCATTGACTGGGATTGCAAAATGGTTTGAATGAGATTTATGGGAAGTTGTTACTCAAATGATGGTAGTGGTTTCCAGAAGATCTGTTGTATGGTACGGAATGAAGATGGAGTTCTAGTTTTCTCACATATTTAATGACCTACCAGAAGAAACTATCTAGGTGATTAAAATATTCCCAAGCTGTATATTTGCACTTCCACAGGGTTGAGATTCTGCACAATTTCAGATCTCATAGTGGCTGGTGTGTCAGGGCACAGCATCGGTGTGCTGACACCAAAGGACTGAGCCAGTTATTCCTCCATGTTGTGGCCTTTTGCAGCCCAGGGTTGGTGGTTGGTCTCTGACAGGTGATCTTTTGATTCCAGGATCCAACTACATGTGCTCTCTGAACTGACTATGGTAAGAGCACCTTCATTTCTATAACTTCAGGGATCAATCAGAAACTCTCTGAGGTCCCTGCACAGTTGGTAGCTTGAACAGTAGGAGGTATCCTGGCTGTCCACACTCCTGAACTCATGGAAGGGTCACCACTGCTGCTAGTGGGCTTTTGATCTTCATCCAGGTGAGTAACTAGTGACTGGTGAGGGTTGAGGAGAGAGAAGAGCATCATCTCTTCTTTAAACTTGCAAATCACTGCCCAGCATCCTGAAGGGAAGAAAGCATGAAGCTATGAGTGAATCCAGCTTGTGACCTGCTTCTGTTGTGATCAGAGCTATGTGCTAGCCCATAGTCCAGCAGCTCCTTAGCACACCACTTCACCTCTCCCTGCCCACAAACTGTGTGACTTGTCCTTTCTGATGCCTCAGATACCTGGAGCATGGCTGGCTTTCTCTTCCAGCTTCTTCCATTGCTTTGCAACACATTGCATCAGCACTGGCCACTTGTGGCAAAAGCCAAAGAAAAACAGTATTGAATTGCAATGTGCAAGTTGCTCATTAGTGCCCTCTACTTCATTCAAAAAAGGAAGGATGCCATCATTTTGGGAACCTGCCAAAGCATTCAGCAAATCTCAGCAACAGCAGCTTCTGATGACATTACACTATTTTTAACCGTTAGTGCTTTATATAACAAATGATCTGAGACAGATGCAAAGGCTTATCTTCAATGAGAACACAAGGCAATTTCTTTATACTCACGTCTAATATGAAGAATGGTGGAATAAAGACATGAACCTTTCAGCACAAGCAATGACATGGCATACCATTGGCTTTCTAGCTTTGTATTCTAGCAATTAACATCCAGTAATTATATTAGTTATGTGCTGAAATATAGGACATTTTTCTGTTAAAGTACAATGGTGGATGCTCTTGGGAAACACCACCGACTGACTATGGTGCCGGGACAGCAATAACAGTGTGCACTTCGTGTACTCGGTGTAGTCCGGAGTTCAGCTATCAGTGCCGTGGCACTGGCACACAACTCTTGCAAGGGCCTCTTGATGTCCCTGTGTTGGCTTTAGTCACCACATATTAAACATTCCAGTTCAGAGGGGCTGACTAGATGCACCAGTTAGCGCATTAGGTTAAAATGGAGATGTTTTAGTCTAACAAATACGTAAAGAACTGTTCATACGCGGTAGTGTCTGTTTGCTGAGCATTTTCTTCTGTTACCATGATGTCACCCGATTATGTATCTCCCACAGGTTTGGTAAAAAGAAGAGCTGACTCAAAGAACTATCAAAGGAGGAAAAAAATCCAACAGTGTTTGCCATGGACAATTCTCAGGTAAATTCCATTTCTCATTACTCTTCCAAAGATGGAAAAGCTGTTATGCAGATGAAAGGAAATATAGTACATGAATAAGCCAATGTTACCTCTCACGTAACTAGTCAGATGGTGACCTAAAGCTTCCCTATGCAGAGTTCATATTTTCTGACATGTATCATTTCCACATCATCTTCAATCTCCAGCTTCCTTGGCCATTGACATGAAAGGTCAGAGCTTGGGAACAGATTGCCCAGGTGACCACGGTAGGAGTGAAAGAGAAGAGTGAGAATATTTTGTATGATAAATTTGGTTGCAAACTGTCCTATAAAACCTAGCCAGTAAATAATTCTCAAATTCTCAAAAAACTCCAACAAAAAAACCCCACCACATAAAAGGACCCAATCAATCTTCAATTCCAGCTTCCTTGGCCATTGACATGAAATGGAAAGTCAGAGCTTGGGAACAGATTGCCCAGATGACCACGGTAGGAGTGAAAGAGAAGAGTGAGAATATTTTGTATGATAAATTTGGTTGCAAACTGTCCTATAAAACCTAGCCAGTAAATAATTCTCAAAAAACTCCAACAAAAAAACCCCACCACATAAAAGGACCCAATCAGTGAGGAATATATCATCTGCTAAAATTGCTCCTAATACCTAATACCTATAAATTTAAACCTGTTCCTCATGAAGGATAATAGCTATGTCTGACAAAAAAAAATGTTCTTATACATAAGTTTTCTTACTCTGGGAGACAGCAAACCTAATGTGCCATCCTATGCGGTGATTTTAAATTTGGCAGGGACTTGCCAATTCAGAACGTACATAGAGTTACACAAAAGGAGCAGGTGAGGTGAGGAAAGCTGCCTTATGCCCCTTATTCCAGAGGAATACCAGCTCCAGCTGAGTGCCGTGCATATTTAGCAATGAGACACAGATTTAATCTTCTGTTTCATTAGTAGTGTTACGTTATTTCATGATTTGCTATTTTATTACTAGAGGGAGCTGCAGTATACGACACACCAGGTTTTGTTGCAGTACCTTACCAGGCCACTGCATTTTATTTGAGCAAACTATATTATAAAACAGACAAAGTCTGAACATAGTATTCCTGGCTCTGAGGAATCACCTCCAAATTATGTAGAACTCACTGAATTTCTTTTTTTTTTTTTTTTCCATTTCAAAACACTCTCCTTACGCAGTAAGATGACACCGAGGAGGCTAACGAGGCTGAAACGCAGTCCTAACTCTCACTTTTGAATTTCATGGAGGCAGTTGTTGCCAAAATAGCACATTCAGGGAGAAGAAGCAGGGAAAGCTGGCCCAGTGCTTTAATTAACAGGAGGCTGCAGAGGCAGGCCAGGGCAGACACAGGACCCCACCACCCGAAAGGGCAGGACTCATCCTGGCCACACATGGCTGGAGCGGGAGCCTGACGGTTTCCCAGGATGTGACGCTCGTCGCAGGCTGAGCCGGGCAGCGGGGGCACCCCAGGGAAGGGAGGTGTAGCTGGCTGAGGGCACGTTCACTTGCTCACCCATAAGACCATAACTCCATCGTTTCAAACGTTCACCCTGTCAATGGACATCCGCGGCAAAGTCCCACCATCCTGTGGAGTCAATATCAACATCAGCTTGCAGTGTAGGGGCAAATGTCTAACTAATACAAGGGGATTGCAACTCAAAATAAAATATTTTTCAATTAAAACCAAAATTGTAAATTAGAGGGACAGTGGCAAAGGCGGTACACTTAATGTCGTGGTCGTTTTCGAGCACGTAATTTAATTTTAATTTAAAGCAGTGGCCTTTTTTTGTGAATTTGTTCACAAAGCTCATCTGTTTGTGAGATTTAGGTTTGCTTTCTGTTTTAATGTTTTTTGTCCAAACTGTGGTGTACGGAATACAAAACTGACCATGAGCATGGCCTCACTAGCTTTCATCAGACATCATCGTCTCGTCCTCGCAGCTGGCGAGAGCAGCAGCTGGGCTCTGGGATCTCAGTGTGGGGACCCCCGTGGCTGTGGGAGCAGGAGGGGCTGCTGCTTCTCTGCCACAGAAGGGAGCCAGTGATACCTCCAAAGAGGAAAACGTCCACCTTTAATTGGGAGGATCCTTGGGCAATGCTTTCAGGTGATTCAGGTTGACGAAGATTTTTCTTGTGGATAATTTTGCTGAGCTAGTCAGTGGGAATTTTGGTTTGTTTTTTTTTTTGCTTTTTCTCCCCTTGTGGATGTTCAGTGTTGAAAAAGAAAAACTCCAGAAGCAGTCCACAATGATTGCGTGTAGATTATTTGTGTTTTCTGCTGCACTAAGGTGCAAAGGTGGATAAAAAAAATGGCTAAAAATAATTTCACAAAATGAACACGGCTGCCTGTTTTTCAAAGGGATGCAGAGGTACGTAGGTAACACACAAAGAGACAGATGAACTTTGAAAGGGACCTAAATGGATCAGAAGGCTAATTTTCACAGTTTCCATCCAGATTTAAGCCATTTGTCTAATTATTAAACAACCCACGAGTAGCACTTTGTGGGTGGGATCAGCGCGGTGCCCTGCGGCGGAAGGATGGGGAAGGGCAAGCCCGGCCGCCATGCTGCGTGCCCGGGGGTCGGCCCTGCGGGGGGGACAGCCAGCAGACCTCCCGCGGAGGGGTTGGAGGTCAGGCTGCAGCAAGGCTCGGCCCTGTTGCCTCCATCCATCTGACAGGAAAAGCAAGTTAACTTACGGCATAAAAACTCAGGAAGGTTCTCGCCTTCGTTTTCCGTATGGCTTAGGACACTTGGTGGACTCTCAGTTGCCTTGTCTATAAAACGAGAGCAGTAACACCTCTGGGCATGGTGCATCCTTCGTGCAGTAATGCAAATCACATTTCCAAAGCAATTAAACACTCCTGAATGAAAGGCGAAATATGGCACCTGCAAAATAAAGGTCTTTATTTAATAGAGAAGTGTTGCGATAAGTGACACATGCCATATACAGGCCACTTAGCAACAAATATTGTGTTGCATCTTCACAAGAACGTAGCAAAATAATTAGTATTAAATACATTTAACTGGCAATTCTAAGTAATAAGTGTAGACAAAAGCTTACTGCCTTTTGAAACCGGACGAGTAAAGGAAAGCTTTTTACTTTTTCAGATGAAACTCTAGGTGTCACTCTTAGAAAACAAGACTCATGTTGGTCCCAGTCTACTTTTCACTCTCCAGTTGATGGAGAAAGTGTTAGAGCATGTTTCATAAGTAGTTTCCTTGGATGTAAAACTGAAATAGATACGCAGCTGGATTTTTTTTTAATTCACTTGCCACAAACTTAGAACTGAAATTAAAAATGTTGGGGAAGAAAGATGGGCATATAACCAAAGACTAGGGTTATAAATCAGGTATGAATTCAGTCCCTGGTTTTGCTTCAAACTTCCTATGTGACCATAGGCAAGTTGCTTCGTTAAGGCATTGTTCTCATTTGGCAAATGGAAAAATTGTCAATTTTTTGCCTGAATTAATTTGTGTTTGATTTGCGTACAGAAATCCTCAGAAGGAAATTAATACCCATGTAGCGTTAATTGTTGTCACTATTGCTTAGTGTGGCTTTTCTTATCGCAATGTTTCAGTCTTTTGGGAGTAGTCACTTTTATTACAAGGCAAAAAGAGTATTTTGTAACTATTACTGCAAAAGGAAGAATGAAACATGTGGCTGTGCATTAAAATTGTCACTAGCTTGTAACTTCTTGAAAATCACTGATCTAGTGGAAAGTGGCAGCTGCATGTGCAGTTTCGGAGTTATGTAAATAATACAACAACAGTCAGCAGAGACAACAATTTCCATCACAAACAAGAACATGTAAAAATTTTCTCTCTTTTCCCTGAAGTGCTTTTTTCTCTGAAGTGCAAAATCTTCAGAGCAGAGACTATCCCTTAATAAGTAATTTCCGCTGTAACCAGAACCATCTACAGCAAATTCCTGATCTTGGCTGGAACCCTGAGGTGGTGTTACAGTGTGGTACTTAGCAAACGCTGGTTTAGTTTCCCTCAGAGACCATTAGGAGGAAGATAATTTTTCCCGAAACGTGGGAGTAAGAACGGGATTTGGCCAGTGATGTAGCTTGTGTTGGATTTGGTCACTGTTCCTTCATGCCCACAACACACACCAACTTCTAGAGACTGCGATAGCGGCCTCCTCGCCACAAAGACCTGTGGCCAAAGATCTAACCCATGGACTTTGGGTCTAGTGATTAATAAGATGTTTTCCAAAGAGGCCCCCCGCAGCCATGG
Source organism: Phaethon lepturus (assembly GCF_000687285.1). Classification (NCBI taxonomy): domain Eukaryota; kingdom Metazoa; phylum Chordata; class Aves; order Phaethontiformes; family Phaethontidae; genus Phaethon; species Phaethon lepturus. The sequence continues at coordinate 56,432 of NW_010514288.1, forward strand.
AGCCCAGGTACCACTCCGGTCATCTTCCCCCTCAACAACTGCGGGGCGTTGGATGGGAGAGGGCTGCGAAGAGAAAGGCTGCCTGGGCAGGCAGTGCTGTTACAGGAACGGAGAGGTTTGAGCAGTGCTTGCAAGGCCATGCTGTGGTCACCCTGCAGCTTCCCTCATCTCCAGTCAATCTGCTGCTTATTGTGAGTAGCGACCGCCATGGTGGTGTCTGCCCTGACAACCCACGGGAGCTGCTGAGCCGTGGGAGACTTTTTCAGTCCCGTGAGTGTGGTTGTGGCTCTGAAAGGCAGCAACGGCCATCAAGTCGCAGGACCACAGGGTAAATGAGGCTGGCAGGGACCTCTGGAGGCCTCTGGTCAGACCTGCTGCTCAAAGCAGGTTCCACCAGGGGTCAGACCAGGTAGCCCAGGGCTTTATCTGGTGGGTCTTGAAAATCTCTGATGGGAGCCACAGCAGGCTGTCTTTGAAGGGCCATTGCATCGTTCCTGGACAGGGTAAAGCGTTACAGAGCCGGATGCAGCCACAGTGTGAGCAGTGGGACCGTGCAGAGATGCTCTCCCTTCACCAAACCATGCACAACGTACCCGGTAGCCCCCTCGCTCGTCCTGGCAAACCTGCCTCGGTGTCCAGGTGTTAACTAAGCCCAATACAGTCCCGTAGGGACTGTCGGCAGCGTCGGCCCTTCCGTGAAAAGGGCAGGTGAAGGATGAGGGTCTTTGTTTCCATAGTTGAAAAGAAAGCGACGAGCAACTGTCTGGCCACAAAATGTTTGTGCGAGGCGAACAACAAACTGCAGGAGAGTGTCAAGGCCTGCAAGGGGAAAGGGTCGCATGAATTTTGAAGTAGTATTAAGACAGATGAGAAGTCACAGATGTTTCTCTTTCTGTAAGTTATTTCTGTAGAAGATTGCAGGCCCCTTGCAAGTGATGCTGAGGCTTTTGGTCCAAGGCCCTGAGGTTGGAAACCAGTCCACTCCTGCTCTTGCTTCCGCTCCTCTCCTTGTGGCATGGGCATCACCAGGGTGGTTTTTCTTGTGTGGCCCATAAAAGGATCACAGACTTCTCCCTGCTCCTCGGCCATTGACTCTGGCTGGTCCCAGAGTGCCTACTCACCTTGCCCCAGGTCGTGATGCCCCTTTCAGAGCTGTGTGACCTCCTGGTGGGGCAAAGCAGCTTTCTGGCGCAGCGACTTGGCAAAGCAGTGGAAGAACATTTCATGCTAAAATATATAAGTAATAACAGCTACCTGATTATCATTCCCTGATTTTTGAATAGTCAGAAATAAAAAATCTGAATTTAACATGATTTAGTGAAAAAAGGTGTATGAAGGGAGGGGGAGCCGGAGTGTAGAAGAAGTGTGATGATGGGTGAATAGAGAAGCCTGGGGTGTTCAGCTCTCAGGCGTAGCATGAGTGTGTTGCTGTATTTTACACATTAAAAAATCTATTTAAAGACAGCAGGGAGTGGAGCTTCCAGCAGCTGGAGTTGCAGAGAAAAGAATGAAATTAAATCAGAGATTATGAATTAAGTTGTATATAGATATTAAGGTGTATATACATACTATGTCAAGAATTAGAACAAGCTGCCAGGGGAAGTGGTGGGGTCACCAACCCTGGAGGTATTTAAAAGATGTGTAGATTTTGTGCTTAGGGACATGGTTTAGTGGTGGACTTCGCAGTGCTAGGTTAGCAGTTGGACTTGATGATCATAAAGTTTTTTTCCTACCTAAATGATTCTATGATTCTATAGATAATAAGATAATGAGAGGTTGGCAGGTTTGGTTTTGCTTTTCAAACAGTCTTTTAATCAATTATCGTATTTTCTTCTCTTTAAGGCCTCAAAAAGACCTTTACACGTATGGCATAATAACAGAGTTTTGGGTTATTAGCTGCATCGCTTATTAACATTAACTGATTGATGCTTTGGCTTCCATTTTCCCCCAGTGATGCTTGTGTAAGTCATTTTGGTACTCATGGTGCAACCATGCTCTCGACCGAGCTGATGAGAGGGAAGTAACTTCCTTGAAGCAGCAAAGGTGCAAAGAGGGTTTTTGTTTGCTCGTTTCTCCTAAAGATTCAATGAGCAGTAGTTAGCAGCAAAATACAACACGGTGGTTTTATTGTTGCAGATGAAGCTTGGTGGTCCACGTCCGTCCTTAATAAAGCATCATCAATTATTTCCTGTTTTCTCCTTCCCCGCATTAAAGAAATGGTTTGTGCCAGCCCAGCTCGTCCCTAACCACGAACGAAGAACCCACTGACGTTTCCTAGACAAATGTTGTCATGTCAATGTAAATGTTTTCTCTGTTCCTGTGTAACGATTAGGGAATAACCAGTAGCACTTTCCAAGTGATGAAGAAAGCTTGCAGACATAAACCACAGTCGCGGTAAATTAGTCACTTGATAAAACTATTTACAATCGGGCCTCCTAGATGTGAGGAAAATTTTTTTTTTGTGAATGAGAAACCACAGGCTGTCAGTGGAAAAGCCAGCCTGTTTTTCTACCCGCAGCAGGGGAAAGAGGGTTTCACTTACGACGATGTCCTGCAAGGGCTTGCAGATGTGAATCCCAAACTGGCGGACAACTGCGGTGGCTGGAGAAGGGCAGCCCACGCCAGCCGCTAATTCAGAGTTTCTCAGGTGGGAACCAGGCATCACCCCTGCTCCTGGGAGTCTCCCCTGCTCTCTTCTTCCTCCCCTGTGTGGAGCGGAGCCACAACATGGATGGTGATGAGGTGGTTGTGCCGCTTCTTGGTTTCAGGCTGTTTCTGGGGCTTCGGGATAACTTTGACGTCAGTGTGGGAACGGCAGTGTGTTTCTCACTCTATGAAACATTGGGGGTTTTTTAGAAAAATTTCTCATTCCACTTGAGCAAAGCCAAGGGCATTCAAAGTTTGGAGAAAATTGCAGGGTTGAAAAGAGGGGGTGCAGCAGTTGGTACAGGGCTGTGATTTGAGTCTGTGGATCAGCCTCTCTGAGACCAGCAACCTGGGCTTGCATGCCCTGTTCTCCCAAAAAGGCCTGCTGATACCAAAAGGTGATTGAAGCAAATAACTCGCTGATATGAACTGCACTCAGCTGATAGATATGTTCAGCACAATCTGATTTCAAACCATGGAAAGCAAGATCCTGGCACTTATTCCTCTGTTAAAAAAACAAACAAACAAAACCAAGTGAATCTTTGCGGGAGGTTTTATAGATGAAAGGGAAGAGGCCACACTGGTGTGCTGGGTGGCTACAATCTAGTAAAGAGTGTTCCCCAGACTTAAACTCTAGGACAAGTGTTTTGGTGACTGTAAAAAGACTTAAGAATTGTTATAAACTGCCTATGTTGCACTATGGCTCAACTCATCCATGAATGAGGACTACTGAGAGAAAGAAGAAAAATGTAACTTCTGCATGTGGTTTCACTATTGATTTTCTGAATCTGCTCCAACTTTTCATTTCTTTGAAACATTGGAATATTGCAAAGGGTTTAAAGGAGAGTTGCAAGAAAATGTACCCTCTGGTAAAAACAAGATATTAAAAGTATCAGTTCAAGCCCATCCATGAGAGGGAAGATAAAAAATCAACCAGATCGCAGTTCATCTCCAGAAGTGACTTTGTAAGAAACACCATATTTCTCCAGTCAAATAGAAGAAAGCACAGCAAGGTTTTACTCTTCAGTATTGAAATCAGGAAATCCATTTTCACAGAATCATTAAGGTTGGAAAAGACCTTTAAGATCATCAAGTCCAACCGTCAACCCAACACCACTATGCCCACTAAACCATATCCTGAAGTGCCACGTCTACAAGGTTTTTGAACACTTCCAGAGATGGAGACTCCACCACCTCCCTGGGCAGCCTGTTCCAATGCTTGACCACTCTCTCTGTAAAGAAATTTTTCCTAATATCCAGTCTAAACCTCCCCTGGCACAACTTGAGGCCATTTCCTCTCGTCCTATCACTAGTTACTTGGGAGAAGAGACCAACACCCACCTCACCACAACCCCCTGTCAGGTAGTTGTAGAGAGCGATAAGGTCTCCCCTCAGCCTCCTCTTCTCCAGACTAAACAACCCCAGTTCCCTCAGCCGCTCCTCATAAGACTTGTGCTCCAGCCCCCTCACCAGCTTCGTTGCCCTTCTTTGGACATGCTCCAGCACCTCAGCGTCCTTCTTGTAGTGAGGGGCCCAAAACTGTACACAGTATTCGAGGTGTATTTTGCCTGGAAGTAGCAATAAGCCACTCACCAGACCAACTGGTATAAGTAATCACTTTGAAGACTGTAAATGGAAACTGCAGTTTTTTATAAGTTGCATCTACCACATACTGAGCTCATGAGTGGAATGAGATGCTTTGAAGAAGTTTTGTACCTATGAACCCTTCCTGTTCTATTGGGAAGGCTGTTCCAGAATCTCACACTGTGATTGCCAGAAGCCTTACAACTTCTGGTCTAAATTTACTCATGATAAGTTTATAGCCGTTTCCTCTAGTATCAGTTTATTTTGTTAGCTTACATGACTTACTGAATTTGCTGTTTTCCCACTATAATATAGTCCAGGTAACAATTACGTCTTCTCTCAGCCTTTGTTTTACTGAAACTGAACAAGCCAAACTCTTCTAGACTTTTATAAAACACGAGCTCTCTACTTGTTGTCTGGACCGTTTTTGGTTTGAACTCATCTATATAGCACAGGATTAACCCACAACTGTACATTGGCATTGTTTCCTTCCTCCATCTTCTGGAAATACCTTGCCCAGTTAACCTTCACAGCATCCATTTCCACCACAGCATTGCCTTGATGGTCCCTGTGATGAGCAGTAACACCATGTGGTCGTTCTCCTCCTCCAAAGGGTGTCCTCCCAGGTTCTTCTGACTAGAAGCCACACACCTAGACTGGCACTTGCACAGTCACATTTCTCCCTATTTTGTTAATTTCATTCTCAAGTAAATAAAATTATTCTCGCTTCAGTCTGCCTTTGATTGAACCCAGGCTGCATTTTATTCTTCCCCCTCTTTGTCTTTAATGGTTGATTATTTCATAATTTGTTCGAAAGCCTTGCACACCACTCTTGTCAGATAACGTGTCTCTTTCTGCCTTGCTTGTTATTTCTCCCTTTCTTAATGACAGCTATTGCATTTGCTGTTCTCCAACCTGAAAATGCTACCATTCATTTGATAGATTGATTAAAGTTTCTCCCTACTGCAACTGCATTTTTATGTGCCTGTTTGCTTGGTTTGTTTCCTTGATGGGAGAACCTTTAGCTCTACCTTCTTGCTTCTGCTTTTGCCTTAGAGGAGATCATTTCCATTCCTGTCGCTATCAATCATCTTAACTTTGCTTTCGTGTTCTGTGTCAGCAACTCTCAAAATGATCTTGCTCACATACTGCATTCACCAATGCTTCTTAATGTCCCCGTCCATATTAAAAATTGAGATTAATTGTCTATTTAATTTTTGGGCTACAATATATACAATCATTCAGCCCAGTCTCAAGTTGTACCAACCTTGCTTCTTTCCTTAGGCTCCTCTTGTTTAAATGATGATGGTATGATTTGCTGGCTTTGGACTTCTGTTTCTATGTGGACTATTTTGGTGTGAATTTGGGAAGTTCTTTCACACCCCTTTTTGACATCCAAGGTGCCGTTATCACTGCTTATCAGTCCTTCTTTCTGTCCTTCAGGGCTCTGCTATATTCCTACTGTTCTTGAGGGGGTGGTTGGGTTGGCTGCTCTCATCAGAATAGGATCACAGAAAAGCCCAGGTTGAAAGGGAGCCCTGGAGACACCTGGTCCAACCATCTGCTGTAAGTGCAGCCTTGCATTAAATTTAGGGCCCTGTCAAGCACAGTGATGAATACTTGAAGGTAGTTTGCCCACTTCTTTGGGCAACCTACTCTGATGTTTAATGTTGCTCATGCTGAAGATCCTCCTGAAGTAACCTGTGCCTGTTGCATCTTGTCACTTCATCTGCATCTATGAGAAAAGAATACCTCCATCTTCTCTGTAACTACCTTTTGGGTAGTGGAAGACTGTGGTCAGATACCCCCGGACCTTCTCGCCTTGTGGCTGGACAAACCCAGTTCCTTCAGTCTTTCTTCATAAGTAGAGGTCTCCAACCCGCTAATCACATTGGAGCCCATTGGATGAACCTTCTCCCATTCTTCAGTGTCTCTCTTGAGCTGAGGGGACCACATCTGAGTGTGGCCTGACAACTGCCCCACAGAGCGGGAGAGAGAACATCCCGGGACCTGCTGGCTGTAGTTTTGCTGATGCAGTCCAGGATACCATTTGCCTTCGCTTCTGCGAAGATGAAATCCACTTATGTTTAGCTGTCCACAAGCACTTCCAGGTCGTCTTCAGCAGACCTATGCTCCTGTCTGTAATATTTTTCTTTTTTACTTTTGAAGTAAATTCTAAAGAATTCTGCACTTTTAACTTGCAGCAACTCCAGTGTTGCTTCATGTTTACCTTTGTGTTCAGGTGCAGTGATTAGTTCCTCTAACTTCTCAGAATATTTCTTTTTGAAATGAAAATATCATTGTTTGACAGAAAAGTTGCAACTCATGTAACATTCAGTCTTAGTCAGAGAATTAACATCTACCATAATGATACATGTCCCAGTAGTACTTACCTTCTCAGTCATACTGAATTTATTACATTTTATCTTTATCCAACCAGGGGATTGGATAGTGGACAGCTTATGTGACTCCAGAAGAATGTGTTTTACTATGATATCTTACCCAGTCCCATTTTATTTTCTCCAATATCTTCCTTCAAACATTTTGACTCTTGGTTCCTTTTGTGACATACAAAATTTCTTCATCATCCCTGCTTTTACTTCTGCTTTTCCTAAACTTTGTTGGCTGTGCTCTCGGCGTGACTGTTACTTCACCATTTTATTTTCATTATTTCTGCAGCACTTCTGGAGTTGCTTTAAGACCTACAAACTTCCTAAGCCTGTAAGTATCAACAAAGCATAACCTTGTGATTTAAGGTGACTAGATAACAATGTAAGTCCATTTCTTCTTCAGCTAATCAACAGTTCTTTATCAGTGACTCCTTGACATACAGTTCTTGCAAAGAATTCCTTGGAAGCAGAGGAAGAACTGATGCAACCCACCACAGTCTCTTTTGAGTTCAAGATGCATCAATTCAAGATGCAATGTCAGAAATTATAGGGTTTTTAAATAAGTTTTCATGTGTGTCCAGGTATGAGAAGATTCATGACTATTTCTATGTATTTAATTGTTTATTCCACAAATATTTATTTCTGTACACCTATCTGTCTACTTGTGCCTGATTATTCTGGTTTAGTACAAGCAACATTTTAATTTCCTGCTTCCCATTGCTCAGACCATTCAACTTCAGTGCTTAAACATTTCAAATAAGATACCAGAAATTGTTGCAAGATATCTTATGTCTTCATTAGCAAAAGGAGCAACGCTATAGGAGCAGATCTGTAAGTTAAAAAAACTGGCATTGACGACCCAACTTCTACACTGCATTTGTTTTGAGTTTATTTTGAACTAGCTCTAGTCTGGTCCCATGGCCTGAACTCCTGTTAACAATTGGAGAACATCAAGTGAGTTTCTGAAAACATCTTCCAGTTTTATTTTATCTGAAAGTGCCCCAAGAGCACTTCCAAATGCAACCCAAAGTACGAGTAGGGATGATCAGGAAACTGTTTTTAAATTCCCATGCGTGGAACAAATGGCACACTGATGTAGAAGATCTCACTGATATGCCATTTTGCCTTACATAGGAGGGAAAAAAAAATTAGCTAATCTAAAATGGTTTTGGGTATTTTTTAGCAATTATCAAACCAAAGTTGCTGGTTTTCCAAAAGAAAAATCTCTTCTAGAAAGGGGAGAGCATTTCAAATGTGCTGATGGAAACCAAAGTTGGTGTGCCTGAACTCTGAGCCCTTCCTAATTGAAATTCAACTTGTACATCTGCTTTTGCAAAGCTTTGAAAGAACGGCTGTACTTTGCTTGTGTATGTGGAGATAGAGATAGAACACCACAGCTAAAGCCTGGTCATAGCTCCTCTGCTACTAATATACACACCAGCTAGATTAAAATAAAACAGACTTAGCTATGGTAGCACATGCTACAGTTTCTCCTTCACTTTTGCCGCATGGATATGCGCAGAATAGGCTGATATGGCAAGCCAGAGGTACTGAAAAAGGATGAAGTAGGAGTCCAGAACTCTGTACATGTAAATATGAAACAATAAGATTAGTTTAAGTGGGAAGATAAGGCTCCTTTTATGACTCTTTTTCATAAGGTTTGGAAGTTTTTCATAACTGCCATGTAGACTTTCCCAGATATGAACTAACTCTTGAGTAACTGATGGAATGAATACGATTTCACAACAATCAAATAGCTGTGTTAGGAAAGCTATTCCCCTCCTTATGGTAATTAACTCATATAGACACTTTAAAATATCACCACATGGTCCATGATTAGTAGAACAATCTTTCTGTTGCTTAGCTGCCAATTTTAATGAAAGTGGCAGGGGCTATATTAGCTGTGAGACCTTTGATTGTCTCAAATCTGGATCAAATTGCTGACTCTGTTCAAAAGTTACTGACGAGGAAGGAACTGACAGCTAGAGAAACTGCTAAGTTTCATTTCCTTAGGAAAAAAAGATTAGCAACCCAGCCTGCCATGGTACTGATGTTTTGATTACTTTAAAGTGTGCTACTTGAGATTGTATTTTGTTCGTCTCCGACATTTGTTTGTTTTATTGTCTTTTTAGAAACTTGTTTTATTTTAGTTTGGGGGCAGAGACTCATTAGCCTCTTCAAAAAAGCAACACAAACTTAGTTTCACCATTTCTTGGTGTTTTAAGTAGTTATTACTAGCTAATTAAATCCTTACGTCGCCTGAAGCTGACTAGAGGGTGTCCATTCAGAGCACTTCATGGTTGCTGGTCCAGACCTTTGAAAAAAAGAAGATATGTGACTTTAAAATAAAGTGCATCTACACTCGACCCACGGTAGCTCTTCTATAAGCAGCCTTATTTCCTGTGGAGATGAAGAGGAAATGTACTTAGGGTGTGAAGTGTTTCTTCATTTTTTAACTACTAAAAAGCAAAGGTCTTGCATATTTCTCCTTTCACTTTAAATTCTGAATCTAACTGGAAAGTCTTTGCAAGCAAATTGCTCTCAGGAAGTCCAGTTCTCAGTAAAATGTCATCTGTGGATGGATTGCTTGTACGTGTGATTTTCTGGTGTGCTCACGAGTGTTCTGGAGGCAGAACAGAAACAGGTAGGACCAAATCTGCATACTGATTTGCTTTTTCTCTGTGAGTAAAGATGACTGGCTTGCTTAGTCACACAATTATGAATGGCACTAAAGAGAATGGCAGGCAAGGGGAATCCCCACCAAACTGTCTCCCGGATTGTTTTAGTAGAAAGGGTTGCATCACACAGCAGATTTCTGCTAGGAAACCTCCTGTAGATGTTTCCAAATGGTTATGACAAAAAATGCCCACTCTGGAGGCTGATTTGAAATATTTCATGGATATTTTCTTATTGATGCCTGAAATAGATCATTCAGTTAGTCTCCAATATATGCCCACACCTACACACTTGTGTCTGCATGTACATGCATGACATTTAAGTATCATAAATTGTGTAAGGGACAACATAAGAAAATGATCAGATTTTTCCCCAAAATGCTTACATTTTACCTTAGAAAATTCAGTAAGAAATTAAAGCATTGCAGGATTGCTTTCACTAGTGTTTTCTTCCAAATTTAAAAATCAGAATGAATTTCCAACAATAAATGTGTCTGTATGATAAAAGTACTTAAACTGTGAAAACAAGTGCAACTGTACAATGAAAACTTGAATGGCACTTGAATTCCTTGCTAAAAACTAGACCAAAAAACTCCAACGCAAATAAAAGCCCACAACACAGAAAATCAACATAAGGAGAAGGAATGAATCACAGAACCCAACACGCGGAGAAAATTCGGTAAACATAATGAAAGGAAGATGAGTGGGGCTGGCTCACCAACAGGTTGAAAGTCTGAAAAGTACCATTTGGATATAGTATTGAGAATGTATGGAAAGTATTATATTGATCAGAGGGCTATGATTTCCAATGTTATCAATCTGCAACAAATTTTCATCAGAGTCCCTGCTATTTCGGGAGGTTGCAAGCTGGCCTGTGACAAGGTCAGTGGAGACCCTTAACTGGGTTCACCCAGCACATACTGAAACCGACAGCTGATCCAAGACTAGCATCCTTGGGTCTTCCCTCTTTAAAAATAACACGGTCCTTTTGAAAATGTGGCATGAGGTATTATCGCAGATAGCCGGGTGCAGAAGTTCAGATGGCTTTTTGGCTTCTTTTGAAGGTGGATCTGATCCTATGAAAATGAAACTGAATAGCAGACTGTGAAAGTACCAGAGGTCTCTTTGGATGGAGAGTTAATGTATAGCAGAAAACATGCTCTCATTTGCCGGGAATTGGGGAAAGACACTGTGAGCAAACATGCGATGGTTTTTCTATCTACTAATGTGCAGCAAAGGTAGACATATGCATATATATTCACAGGAAACAGAAGAAAGCAGAACCACGGAACACAGTCAGGTGAAATTATAGTGGAATTATTTTCTTAATGAATTATTTATCTTAAAGTGAACTTAAATGTTACCTTAAAACTAATGAAAATATTTGTGGGAGAGGTTATGGAAATACTAGCATACTGGGCTTATGAAGAGCAGGGCTATTAGGGAAGAATTAGAAAACCTTGGAAGATCACCTTGGGAGGGAACTATTTTGAAAAAATATATCTTTATTTTGTAGAAGACTTTACACCCACCAGGGCACAAAGTGCCTTATCTGAAGTTGTATCAATAGTATTGGATTGATAATATAGCCTGGTTAACATTAAAAATCAACAGTATGAATGTTGTAGGTGCCGCTAGTGCCTATAAAACCTAGACAGAAGTATTTCAAAAGTCTTTAGAAAGAACCTTGAAAAAATTATGTTTAAATTGTGATTTTTTCTATTTGCCTTATTATGTTTTTAGAAGTTTTTGTTTTCAATCTTTTCCCTGCAACCATGATGATTAAAAAGTGATTAGAAAAAAATCCCAACCCCAAGACTCTAAAATAAACCCTGAGATTCATGAAATCACATAAGACAAGAAGCTGGGGCTTTAAAAAGGAAACAAATACTCTAAGATTCATGATATAATGCTCAGAACTGGCAATACCTCCAAAGGATATTATGGTGCTTAAAACAGAAAGCTTTCAAGAAAAAGTGTTTTATTCTTCTTGGAAGAATGAAGAAGAACTGGTGAAAATGAAAGGTTTTATGTGGAAAAACCCATAGACACTCTGCGGTTGTAGCACAGGATGTATTTTATGCAACGCCAGCCATACTTTGGGCTGCTGCCATGCCAAGAGTTGTGCTGCTTTTCCATTGATATGGATTTAAACTAAAATGGAATAAAATCTGGGATCTTCTTCTATTTTATGGGTAATAGATTTTAATCTGGAGCTGGATATGTGAATAGACTCTGATCTGTAGAAGCATAGAGTAAAAACGCACACCATGTTTTTCCTTTACTGTCTTCTAAAATGGTATCATTGTTTTCTATACTTCACTACAAGAAAAAACAGCATTTTAAGATTGTAGCTCTCTTTCTCATGGCTAGCTCCCACTGGTAACTCATAGCTTCTTAATTGTTCATACATGCAGAATGTGTTTTTTGGAGAACTGGAAAGCCAGTTTGTACCAACCTGAAAAATGGCACACGAAACACGGAGGACGTTTCGGTCTCCATTACATATTGCTGTCCATGCACAATCAGCAGTGAGAAAATGTGTGTTATAGGTCCCTCTGTCCAGTCTCAGAATTCCTCATACAGATCAGTGCAACAGTCTGTCAAGGAAAGGGAAGGGAGACAGCATTATGCTCATTTTGCTAAACAGGGGCATTAACTGCTGTTAATGGGGACAGATGTTCTGAGAAAACTATTTATCATCTCCATACACTCCAGAAAATTATTTTAATGCAAGTCCTGAATATTCACATTATGCTATTACTGGAGTCTCTAGACAATACAGAGCTGATAGTCAGAGAGTTAGGACTGGCCAAAAAGTCCACAATAGTGTGTGAGAAAGGCCAGCCCAGAATAGCTATTCACAGCTATCCTCTTCTTCCTGGGCAAGGCAAAATCTTGATCTCTTACTTACAGGATGGATGAGTACTCAGACCATGAGGGGGCAGTTATTTCCTCTTACTAATTCAGAAAGTTGTCATTAGTGTTTTGTGGGGAAAGGTTTTCCCAATCTATAAACTTTTTTTCCATCCTGCATGGCATTACCAAATTGAAATTCTGAAGGGAAGTATGAAACAGACGTCTTGTGTCAGTTGTACCTATCAGCTCATTATCTACCTGGACATCTGTGTCCCCAGATGTCTAACACCACCAGGTGTTAGTTTCCTTTTCTTTCCCTTTCTGTGGAAAACTCAGCAGCTAATGTGTGTGTGAAATTTTGTGAGTGGAAAGAAGGATCAATAATATACATTTTCCCATTGCTAATTGCATACAGACAGGAGTATGTAATAGAGGCCAAAGGGTCTTCCTTGTATCATATTTCATAGGATCATAGAATCTTTGGGTTGAAAGGGACCTTTAAAGGTCATCTAGTCCAACCCCCCTGCAATGAGCAGGGACATCTTCAACTAGATCAGGTTGCTCAGCCCCGTCCAACCTGACCTGGAATGTTTCCAGGGATGGGGCATCTCCTACCTCTCTGCGCAACCTGTGCCAGTGTTTCACCACCCTCAGTGTGAAAAATTTCTTCCTTATATCTAGTCGAAATCTGCTCTCTTTTAGTTTAAAACTATTACCCTTGTCCTATTGCAACAGGCCCTGCTAGAAAGCCCGTCCCCATCTTTCTTATAAGTCCCTTTCAGTATTGGCAGGCTGCAAGAAGGTCTCCCTGGAGCCTTCTCATCTCCAGGCTGAACAACCCCAACTCTCTCAGCCTGTCCTCATAGGAAAGGTGTTCCATCCCTCTGATCATTTTTGTGGCCCTCCTCTGGACCAGCTCCAGCAGGTCCATGTCTTTGCTGTGCTGAGGGCTCCAGAGCTAGACGCAGGACTCCAGGTGGGGTCTCACTAGAGTGGAGTAGAGGGGCAGAATCCCTTCCCTCAACCTGCTGGTCATACTGCTTTTGATGCAGCCCAGGATACAGTTGGCCTTCTGGGCTATGAGTGCGCATTGCCAGCTCATGTCCAGCTTTTCATCCACCAGTACCCCCAGGTCCTTCTTGGCAGGGCTGCTCTCAATCTCTTCATCCCCCAGCCTGTATGGATTTAGTTGCCCTGACCCAGGTGCAGGACCCTGCACTTGGCCTTGTTGAACCTCATGAGGTTCACAGGGGCCATTCCTCGAGCTTGTCCAGGTCCCTCTAGATGGCATCTCGTCCCTCAGGCATGTTAACTGCACTGCTCAGCTTGGTGTCATCTGCAAACTTGCTGAGGGTGCACTCGATCCCACTGTCTATGTCATTGACGAAGATATTAAAGAGTACTGGTCCCAGTACAGACCCCTGAGGGACACCGCTTGCGACCAGTCTCCATCTGGACATTGAGCCATTGATGACTACCCTCGGGGTGTGACCATCCAACCAGCTCCTCATCCACCCAACAGTCCACCCATCAAATCCATTTCTCTCCAATTTAGAGGGAAGGAAGTTGTGGGGGACTGTATCAAAGGCCTTACAGAAGTCCAGACAGACAACACTGGTAGCTCTTCCCTTGTCCACTCATGTGGTCACTCCATCATAGAAGGCCACTAGGTTGGTGAGGTAGGGCTTGCCCTTGATGAAGCCATGCTGGCTGTCTCAAATCACCTCCCTGCCCTCCATGTGCCTTAGCATAGCTTCTAGGAGTATCTGTTCCATGATCTTCCCAGGCACAGAGGTGAGGCTGACAGGTTGTTAGTTCCCAGGTTCCTCCTTGCTACTTTTTAAAAAAATGTGTGCAGTCACCCTTTTTCCAGTCTCCAGGGACTTCACCT
>NW_010514289.1:0-2343 GCF_000687285.1 Phaethon lepturus
CAGGGCTGCTGATAAATGATGGAGAGTGGCTCCAATAGATATGGTGGTACAGATTTATTAACCTAGACCTCAGTGTCCAATAGTATATATCAGTGGGACAAATGGAAAACCATGTAAAGAGAAAAGAGTGTAATTCAGTGTGCAATAATATAGGTGACTTGGGAAACAGGTGTGTACAGGTAGAAACAATAGTTCTAGACATTTTTCCCCTGGTGCATGCATGAAATTCCTATTGACATTGACAAAGAAGAGAATTTAATCTACTATGTACAGAACAATACATTAAGAAGTCATCATTGTAAATGAAATCGCACATGGCTATTTAGCTGTGACAGTTTAGAGGAAGAATATGTTCTATTTCAGCATCTCTGGAGAGGGGAAGCACGTATCTTATCTCAGCAAGCTGATCTGAACACAGACAGTGTGACAACATTGGCAGGAGATCTCTTTGTATTCCCTTTCAAACTATCATCTCCAGAATAAATTATTAAAAGCCTTATCTGTTCTGAGAACACTGTGAAAAAAAAAGAAAGTAAAGTTCTTTTTTCACTTCTGTCTGACTTGGGAATTTTTAGCCATTTTAAACATATTTAAAGACTAACATTTTTACAGCTATTCTTACTATATCAATACCATTTTAACAGAACCCCATCCTGCTCCTCAGTAATGGCGCTCAAGTTAAAACTAGGCTTTTCCACTTCATTTCTATAAGCTTGCCGAGTTCACAGAGAATTACTTTGTTAAATAAAATTTATATTACTTAGGATTGATAATATTTTCCTACACTATTTGTTTAGTGAAGTAGAACCCACCTACAACACCAGATATATGACAAACATAAAAATCACTCACTTGTGCAGTGAGCTGGTAGATGTAATCAAAATTGCCACCTGGAGAAAATCAGTGAAATAAAATACAGACAAGAAAAAAATTGCCTAGAATTAGGAACCTAAGTTATTTGCAAAAAAAATAAAATATTTTTACTATAATATGAATATTCAGATTTTATATTTAACTTGAATGACAGCACAATCCAGAGCATAATGCTTCACAGCTCGGTGCAGGAGTATTGATTTGTGGTATGAGTTAAAGATAAAAATGTGAGCTAGCAAACAAGAACACCATTTTTTCAACAGTAAGCACAGTCTTGTAACAGCTATTACAAGAGGATAAGAGAGGAAGAACATTATTAAATAATTTAATCTCCCTATTCCCCATTAGATAATGTTTTGAAAGAAAGTAGTTAAGAATCTAACAAGGATACCTTAATAAGTTGCAGAAGATTTTGTCAACATATCTCCAAGAGGATGAATCATAAAAAAGCAGTGTAAAACCAGGTATGAGCAAATAACTCCAAAAAATTGAGGAAGGAGGAGAACAAAAGAAAATTACATAATTCTGCTTCAGAATCACATGTTGACCAGTGGCTGGGCAACAATAGGGCTCTCTGGGTAGCTCAAAGGCTATCTGGATTTTTGTGTGTTTTTTATTCCTCTTTGAGACGGGAAGATGGAAAGAGAATATATGGGGAAGACAAGGAAGAGTTAGCAAGTAAGATCATGTCCAAGATGATAGAAGTGCTGTAAGGCATGCTACCATAGGTATGGCACAGCATGGGTAAAGAGCTGGCAACAAGACTGCATGCAGCAGTGCATTCTGGCGGTGAACAACTAGCAAAGCTCGTTGGCATACCATCATGAGTGAGTAGCCTGCCTGAAACCCAAGATTTGTATGAGTATGTGCCCTATGTGTCTGCAAACAGGGACCTCATTTACAGTGAGAACTATGTATGTCTTG
This sequence comes from Phaethon lepturus, assembly GCF_000687285.1. Taxonomy (NCBI): domain Eukaryota; kingdom Metazoa; phylum Chordata; class Aves; order Phaethontiformes; family Phaethontidae; genus Phaethon; species Phaethon lepturus. The sequence goes on from NW_010514289.1 coordinate 1,798, forward strand.
TATAACTTTGAAAAAAATAGGGTATCTGTCAATATGAGAAATAAGATTAATAACTTCATGTTTGCTAATGTGAGGTACTTCTGGTGGAAATTCTTTTCATTTTGCAGAGAGTACAAGTGATTAGCACATTTGAAAAATTTAAACAGTATTTTAATTCTTTTACTAGTTACTAAAAATATTCAGCCTGCAGGAATTGCTTCAATGGAAATTTCCTTAATGAGAATGGAAGATAGTTTATACTTAGAATGTTTATATTTACACTAAGTTAGTACAGAATATAGAGTACATAAAGCATATGGAGCATATGAGCATTTGTACTTGCTTTTAATTGTTCTGTTCAGTAAATGTACCAGTTCAAAATTTTAGATTAATACCATCTGTTAGAATTAAGAATAAAACCAAAAATCAGTAAAAAATGGATGTAAATGTATTATCAACTTGGCTGCTTTCAGAGAGATTTGTCTCCCTTCAATTCATCTCACTGTGTGCCTTTCCTATTGAATTAGGAAATCATACTGAAAGCATCTCTGGAATATCCACAAGATA
>NW_010514289.1:2364-6301 GCF_000687285.1 Phaethon lepturus
CTTTCCCAAGGTTTGACTTCCTATGACAGCTACCTCCTCCTGTTTTAAAAGAACGATGGTATCCTGGTTTTGGCTGGGATAGAGCTAATTTTTTTCCTAATAGCTGGCATAATGCTGTGTTTTGGGTTTAGTATGAGAATGTTGACAACATGCTGATATTTTTAGTTGTTGCTAAGTAGTTGTAGTGCTTATACTCAGTCGAGGACTTCTCAGCTTCCTATGCTCTGCCAGCAGGGAAGTGCACAAGAAGCTGGGGCGGGGGCCACAGCCAGGACAGCTGATCCAAACTGGCCAAAGGGATATGCCCTACCATATAATGTCATGCTCAATACATAAAGCTGGATTTGGTTGGGCAGCAAGAATCGCTGCTCGGGGATGAGCTGTTGAACACCAGGTGATGAGCAATTGTTGCATTGTGTGCCATTGTTTCTGTATATTTCTTTATCAGTTTTGGGGTTTTTTTCCTCTTTATTTGTTGTCTTATTCAACTGTTTTTATCTCAACCCATGAGGTTTTTTTCTGATTCTCCCCCATTGCACCTGGGACAGGGTGCAGGTAAGTGAGTGGTTGCATGGTGCTTAGTTGGAACTAAACCTTGACATATGGTGGAACAGCTCACTGTTTGTGAAGCAAATAATTTGGAGAAACTGGGTCTGATTTGTGAAAAAAACAAATAATTAAGACAAATAACAATCATTCCAAAAAAAAATCCTGCTTTTCAGAATAAAAAAATTTGGGCTTTCATCTAAGCTTGATGGAAACAAAGAACAAGGATATTCATAAGCCCAAATAAACATCTACAGCATTTCTCCTTTTAGCTGAGATTTCTTATTTTAGGTGTTTGGATGGGCTCAAACAATAGCTGATATGGCCAGGCATATACAGTAACAAGGGAGCAAGAATAGACACAGAAATCTTTCTCTGACAAAATGTTTATTATTATGTTTTGCTACCAGCATCTTTAAAAATCAGAACTTTAAAATTTAGCAGAGTAGATAAATACTTCAATAAAAAAAATATTATCCTAACAGTTTCTATTAGTAAGAATTTATTTACTTAATGGATTAATATCTGTTGGATTGGATTATGTGATAAAGGCCCATCTGAACAACCACAGAGAAGCTCAGAGGTATCACAGCAGCTAGGGGCACCTCAGTCAAGGGCAAAAGCTCCTGCCCCAGGAGGGCTGGGGTAGGAGACACACTGTGAGATGCAGTGTGTATATGTTTATTTGTGTATAAGTGTATACACACATACGTGCATATGTGTATTATATAGGTGTGCCTACTGGGAACACTTCTCAGCCTCACTCCTGGGTGGACTTGGGGGATGGGGCTGTGGCAGCCTCACTTCTTTTGGACTGCGGGATTCAGCAGCTCCCTAACCGTATCACTGTGTGGGTCAGCCTGCTTAAGTTAGTTACTGAATTACTGATGTGTTATACAGTTTTAAATCTAAAACTTGAAAGACTTCTGTACTGTTGACTATTAATCCATGCAAAACTCTGGTGTGACTATTCTTGAACTAAGCAAAGATTATAAGCATATAAACAAGTGCAGCAATGACACATGGCTTTAAGAGCACTTATAGTGCATATATAGTTCCTTTTAACAGTTTGTTAGTGAATCTTGTGAAATCATATAAGACATTTAGAGGTGAAATGTAAAATATTTGTCATCTTGAGTGTTAGGTTTTCATCTTCTTTCATCAAAAGTTTCATGTTAAGATGTTATTTATTTAGTTAGGGATAAGAAGTAGAAGAAATAACTAGTGCCACCAAAGCTTATAAAGTATTTGTAAGTGTTAAAGAGCATAATGTGAAAAAAAAGAAGAAAATTTTTCACTGTGAAACTGAGACATGACTTATAAACCCATCATAACAATAACAGAAATCTGAATGGTCAGTTCCAAAGAACATAGAAGTTACATGGAATTACCATAGTCTGGAACATCCAAAACCTCTGCCTAGACATTCATAATGTTGCATGAAATATGAATGTCTTTACAGATGGTAAAAGCATCCTGAAATACCTTTCTTCCTAAAAAAAGGAGAACAGACACACGGGACAGACTTCATCTTGTCCTGTGGAGTTCTTTCATCTTTCTCTTCAGTATAAGAAAGGATGCTGCAATAGATGAAATGTTAACCTAATCTATTGTGGATTTTTATTTTTCCCAGTTATTTGTTCTATCGTGGATTTTTATTTTCCCCAGTCATTTGTGAATACATCTGGTTGTAGATGTCATGCATCCAAAAAGATGATGAAATTTTATTATGCAACTACTATATTTGTAATTAGAAAGTCATAAAGATCTTATAAGGAAAAATTGTAGCTGGCATTGTGATTTCAGAAGATACAGAAAATGAAATTGTACATGAACCTGCCTGAAAGCAAACAAGACTCCTTCACTATTACATGCCTCAAGTTTCTTTGTCTGACAGGTAATGCAATGAGTTTTATGATATCTTATTGACAGTTGTTGCTATTTTGGTACAGAATTAGAATCTGATTATACCGCAGTTTCTCTAAAACAAATCCTAGATTTGGCAATGCAGAGTCTTTGGCAGGATAAGCAGTTGGGCAAGGTCATTCAAACTGAAAACAAACTCATGACTTCACAGAGAGAGAAATTAATACACAGTGGAAAATATCATCACTGGAGTTCTGTCTTCATGCTTCACCTTATCTAGGCAGAGCATAAAGTTATACAGCCTACAAAAGGGTGTAAAAAATGCAGTAATTTGAAAACAGATCAATCAGATCCTTTGATAGTCATTTTTAAAATTCTTTTTGAAGTAGATGGCCTGAGTCAAATTTCTTTTTTGATGAAAGCCTTACATCGTCAAAAGGAAAATAAAAAAATCTGCACAAGGAAAAAAATCAACAAGAAACTAAGCAGAACAATTTAGGATTTTTTTTTCTTTGAGTCCTTAACATAAAAAATATAATTGAAAGTTAATTACAGAATAAGAAATTCAGCTTCTATTGATGTTTTTAAGCAGTTAATATTAAGGTTTGTTCACTAAACTAGGGATAAAATCCTGATGTGGCTTACTTATGCAACACATTCTTTTGATACTGATGAGTAAGGTAGGTTATATTCATTTGCAAAGCTATGCATGATTCTTAAACATAGCAAAATTTACCTGAACAAATCTTACATTTATTTGGACTCCTTGGGATTTCAGGTGATACTTTGTTGGTAGATGTAAGGATTCTGTAGTCCATGGTAAGTCAGTAACAATTCCAATTATACTGTTGTATGTTGGTAATTCCAAGAGAGAGTGAACAAATAAAAAAAAAAAAAAAAGGAATCTCCCTATACTACTATGGTTTTCATCAGAAAGATCAGAAACCTGACGGTATTCCTAATCATTACCAGAATTATGGTAAAAAATGATTGAAAGATCACTACACCCTGTCTGTTTTTCTCTTGTCAGGTGTCCATCCTAACACACCACAGTCAGATGAGTATTCTTTTTTCCAATTTTAGGAGTAGTTGGCTTGGGAGGAAGGATGTCACAGAACCTTACAAATCATAAGGTTTAAAAAGTAAGAAGTGCCATTGTTACCAGAACTACTAACTCTACAGAGCTTTCTGTCGCTTTTGAAATTTCCCAGTTGTTCTCCATCCTTTTCATACATTCTGAATCAGATTACAATTCCCTCTTGTTATATTTGACCATTTATCTGAAAGTTACCAGTATGACTTTAAAGATAGTTTGAAATTCAGATGAACTTTATTGGGTAAAGAACTGGCTGGATGGCCGAGCCCAGAGAGTTGTGGTGAATGGCGTTAAATCCAATTGGCGGCCGGTCACAAGAGGTGTTCCCCAGAGCTCAGTTTTGTGTTCAGTCTTGTTTAATATCTTTATCAATGATCTGGATGGGGGGATCGAATGCTCCCTCAGTAAATTTGTAGATGACACCAAGTT
>NW_010514290.1:0-7264 GCF_000687285.1 Phaethon lepturus
TTTATATATATATATATAGTATATATATATGGGCAGAAAGTAAATATTTTCAGGAAGATGGAAATACTTGGATTAAGAAGAAATAATGTGGATTACAATAGGAAAATTAATTCCATTAAAACCATAGGTTTAAAATAAGCTGGGATCTTAAGAACATTATACTACCGCTTACTCTGTTTTTATGTGTGTGGATGTGTGGATGTGGATGGGTGGGTGGATGTAAATGGGGAAGTAAGCAGGTGGGAATAATCTTTGATAGTTAGGAAAAAACCCACAAGATATATATTAAAAAAAGTTCTGACCTGCATCATGAGAGATTCAAGGCCCTAAAGATTTTTTTTTCAATGGAAAGAAATATTCTTCTGTATTTTGGAGCTTGAGGTGCTTTGCTTGATCAGGTCTATTGGACTTCCTCCATGCATCTGACCCCAGATGAATGCCATTGACTGGACAGATCAGTGCAACCTTCACTATATTGACCAAAAATGCAACAAAAGACCAGAAAAACTTTCTAACTGGGTCACTGCTCCAGGCAAGACTTGCCTGTGAAATATTTCACCCAAGAAGCTGATACTTTTCATCAAAACCTTCCAAATCACATCTAAAAGGTGAGATTTTCAAGCAAATCTATAGTGGAAAAACCTACTTTGGGAGGAGACAAAGCTTTTAGGGCAGAACTGTGGATGAATAAATTACCATAGGAATAGTGTTGGAAGGTGGTGTAGAAATAATCTTCCATTTTTCCAGAGGGCTAATAAACAGAACCTTTTCATAAAGTTTGTGATTGTGCACTGAACTTTACCAGGCCTACTAATACATTTCCTCATGGAAATTTCTTACTCAATATAACCTATTACTGAAATATGCACAAAGTAATGCAGTAAGTAAGGTTATTCAGTCTTTTATGCCTTGAAAGAAAAAAGAATTAAATAGTAAACCTCAATTCTTTTAATTCAAACATTTTTGCAATTCAAAGGCAAGAACAGGATCTTAGTAAGATGACACTGTAGCGTCTTATATTTATTGTCTCCCAGACAATACTGTTTGAAATTTAGTCAGCTTGCTGTAACTGATACTGCTTCAAACTTGCTCTACAATCTGAAAATCAAGCTGTTTTGTTCTGCATTTTGTATCATCTCCAATAATAGAGAATATGAAATTACAGTTCTACTGGCAGTTTTACTGATGAACTATGTACAAGACAATGCATTTTCACTCTTCAGTCTGTGTCCCAGGAAATTATTCACTGGGAAAAAGAATATGAAGGCAAAAAAATATATGCAAGGCAAAAAAAAGGAAATTACTTTTTGGCAATCCAAATCTTAAATAATACTATAAATTTAGCTAGTTAAGAAATATTTGGTGGAGAAGTTTCATAAATGTTGCATTTATAGAACATATTTTCTCACAAAAGATATGAAAATGTTTATCAAAAATCAAGAGATACTTAAATGACATAATGTGTGCAAAACTAAACGTTACTGTTAAATAATAATAATTTAAGATGGCTTTTTATAGTAAATTATCACCAAAAACATATACTTTATCAAAAGCAAAAGTAGAAAAATGAAAAAAAAATTTGTGATACAGAAGTGCATCTCCTATAGCTCTTAAATAATGATGTAGAAAACGTACTCTGATTCTTATTGTTTAAGACATCTAATTTTGCTAGCAAAGCTTAGACTGTAAAATTCCCATGTAGTCAATGGAACAAAAAAAATTTCCCTTTCAAGGGCATTTCTAATCACTAAAAATACTAAGTAGCCTTCTTTTCTCTTCTGCATATCTAACGTGACAAAGCTCTCTTCTAAACATCTAAATTGGATGCCTGAACTAAATGCTCTAAGTGGCATAATAATGTTTTTTAAAACACATATAAAAACACGGGTAGAATAACTTAAAATAAAAAAAAAAGAAAATATAAAGGTAGATGACAAAATACAAACCATGACGCCACGTGCTTCTAAATTCCAGGATGACGCTAAACAAACATGAAATCCTTCAGCATGTCTTCTGCAAGAAAATCCTTTCAGCTGACCCAGACAAGATGGTACATGGTATTTATGTGCTCTGCGTTTGAAGACCATGAGACACCTTCGGCTGTGCTCCCCGACAGCCACGCACTCTGGGGGCACCGGGCAGCTCCTTGTCACTGAAAAAGACGAACTGTCATATTAGTGCAGGGTCCTGCACCTGGGTCAGGGCAACCCCCGGTATCAGCACAGGCTGGGGATGAAGGGACTGAGAGCAGCCCTGCTGGGAAGGACTTGGGGGCACTGGTGGATGAAAAGCTGGACAGGAGCCGGCCATGTGCGCTCACAGCCCAGAAGCCACCCGTGCCCCGGGCTGCCCCCAAAGCCACGTGGCCAGCAGGGCCAGGGAGGGGGTTCTGCCCCTCTGCCCCGCTCTGGGGAGACCCCCCTGCAGGGCTGCGTCCAGCTCTGGAGCCCTCGGCACGGGAGAGAGACGGACCTGCTGGAGCGGGGCCAGAGGAGGCCCCAGCAACGCTCCGAGGGCTGGAACAGCTCTGCTGGGAGGACAGGCTGGGAGAGCTGGGGGGGCTCAGCCTGGAGCAGAGAAGGCTCCGGGGAGACCTTCCTGCAGCTGCCAGGGCTGAGGGGGGCTTGTGAGAAAGATGGGGACAGACTTTTTAGCAGGGCCTGTAGCGGTAGGACAAGGGGTGATGGTTTTAAACTACAAGAGGCTGGATTCAGACTAGACCTAAGGAAGAAATGTTTCACACTGAGGGTGGTGAGACCCTGGCCCAAGTTGTCCAGAGATTGTAGATGCCCCCTCCTGCAAACATTCCGGGTCAGGCAGGACAGAGCAACCTGATCTGAAGATGTCCCTGCTCACTGCAGGGGGTTGGACTAGATGACCTTAAAAGGTCCCTTCCCACCCAAACTATTCCATGATTCTATGAAGTTGTCTGTAGGGTCTGGGTTTGTAGCCTAATACTCCTTAAAGTGAAAATCCTGAAGTTTTGGACATGATTGTCTGTATAAGAAGGTTATCTATGCTCATGTCACCAAAATATCTTAGCAATGTGTTACTCAGCACATTTTTTCGTGTTTCAACAAGCTTTAATGTTGACTTGGGCTGATTTTTAAGACACTTCAAATGAAGGAATTTCCGTCTCTGCACAAAGCAAAACTGTCACTGTAAGATTGGAGAGTGGCTCAAACATTGACCCAAAGACATGAAGTGATACTCTGAGAGAAAATTGATATCAGTATATTGTTTTTTGTCTTACTGGCTTTCACATCAGATTTTAGGTTTATCTCTCAATTTGCTTGTTACCAACTGGCTTGTGAATACCTAAGACAAAAACAAAGCAAAACGCTCCGGCTGCTTTTACACTCAGTCTGATCAACTACTGCACACCTTCAAACTCAGACCATAAATTGGAAGTACCATAATAAAGGAAGGAGATCATTAGTGCAATTAAGAAACTGGTCTTCCTATATACTTAGTCTCTGGCATGAAGATTATTTCACCCGCTCCAACTTTTTAACTGTTTTCATCCTTCACCACCTCAGCATTGTTACAAATATGCGATGCATATTTACACAGACAAAGAAAAAATACTGAAATCGGAGGTCATTTACAAGTTTCATTACCTACCAAAACGCTTTTTATGGAAATACCCACTATGATAAATCTGAGATCCCTGAACCTCATCCACATAGATGACCACATTACAAGAATTCAGCAGGGCTTTCTGAGGGGCAATATGATTTACAATTTTACTAGTAGCAAATTGATCTTATCTCGAGTGCTTTAAATTCTTCATTACTAAATGTGATTTGCCTGTTGAATAGCAAGTGGCATCTTTACCAGGTGTCAGTTAATCCTTGTGGTGAATTATGATTTATGTAATGCTCAAAAACTGTTAGCCTCTATGTAGACAAGTATGGTGAGGACAAGTCCTTGCCTCACTGACTTCAGACTGGGAATCTGATTCTGCAAAAACACTCTCACATGAATCTGTTGAATCAAGCAGCCTCATGGAACTCTGTGATAAATATATAGAAATATATTTAAACACGTACACCATTTTTGTATGATATGTATTAAAAAGTATCAGTTGAATCTATTTTTCATTCCATGACTCTCTCTTTTTAAAAAGCCCGATGAAGATTTTGAAACACAACCACCAAATTGTGCCTTGTGAGTCTAACACTATCATAAATTTCTTTATTATTGAAAAGACAAAATGGAAAGAGGCTTCCCACATTCAAGAGAAATAACAGTTACAGATGTGCTAGCACTTCACCGTAAGAGTATTTGCATTTTAAGGAATAAAAGACATTACTTTGACATTCGAACAACAAAGGTGGGTCCAGCACACGTTACTGTATGACTGAAATCCTTGATTCGTCCCTTTCCTGTTTCTATCTTACCTTATATTTCTGCCTGTCATGAAAGGCATATAATTCTAGTTTGATGGCTGAAAACCAATCCCTTGAAATCAATAGGATCCTTGACATTGAATTTAAGAGGAATAGGCTTTGGCCTTGAAACTTTCAAGATGGGAATATATCATCATTTAAAGTCATCTCTGCAAGGGAAGCTGTTCAGATGTTTTGATGTGCCTGTGGTTGAACTTCCAGACAGCAGACATTGAACCTCAATACTCTGAATCTTAATGCACGAGATCTCTTGCCTTAGGCAAGGAAAGCCTCCTCTATTTGCTCATTGACCTTTGTATCTGGGCCAGCCAACATTAGCATGGGGAAAAAAGGCCCCACAGCGGATAGGTTACAAAGGCCAGTACCAGCTTAGAGACTGTGGGTGAGACATTTTGTATCAACCAGAAGAATTTTGCTTCAAGAGGCAGAGGAGAAATGAGCACCCTTAGAACCAGCAGTCCCAGAGCCACCGCACTTGAAGGGGAGAAAGAAGGGGCAGAAAGAATTGTTGGGGGCTGTATTCCCATTTACTGCAGCACTTTTCTGCATGTCTCTCTTTCCTGGTGGGGTAGGAACAGCAATGCTCCCCTAAGTGTACAACAGCTTCACGGTTGCACAGTTTATGAGGTCCTTCTTCCAGCTCTTACTGATTATCTGGAAACTGTTGACTCAAAGAAGTAACTGTGGTTTCAGAGTGCACAGAATAAATGGGGGTGGTCTTGGAGGAATGGGTTTCTCCAAAACTACCGCTACTCAAATCTGTGCCCAAAGTAACAATCTAGCCATCTGTAGGTGTTTCAGCTAAGGCAATGTTTTTTTCTTTAGCAGTATTAAGGGAAATGCAATTATATGATAATGACATGAAGCCATTCAAGACCCTTTGGAGGCATCAAGTCCACTTCGAGAATCTTTTATGTAAACCATCTGAAGAAAAATGTCACAGGCATTGGCTAGATAATGGGTACATATATGCTGGACTATGTGAGTTTATATATGTTTGTACACATCCACACACACATATATATGAACACATAAACATTTCTGGACTTTTTTATGTTCATATGCAACAGATTCAAGAGTTATTCCCACAGAATTTCATTTAAAAAATAACATAAATTATAATACTTAATGACCATTTTTAATTTTTGGTTGACAGCCTGCTTTCAGTAGAAGATATTAATATAATTAAGTGTAATCAAAGCAGAAGAAGAGAATACAGGAGAAATTAGAAACGAGTAATTTTTGTGCCATCACTGCAAGGCAAATAAAAACATTACTTCCTTTTCATTTATGAACAAAGAAAAGCATAACTTCCCCCACTCCTGGCAAGTCTGAAACTTATTTTATTCTTCAGTCTGCTCTTTGTGTTCATTTTCTTCTCTCTCTACTATTTTGGCTTTGTGTTTTCAGCTGGGAGCCATCATACCCAGTAGACCACTTACATATTTATAGCTTGGCAAATTGATTCATTCAGGAACCTGAAGTGTTGCCTGAGAGGCAATATGACTGAGCACTCATGAAAGGGACCTAGACTAGGCTACTGTGCGTAAAACAGTCTACTGCTAAGGTGGGCTTGACAAGCCAAAAAGGCACAGTACCACATGTGTGTGCATATAATGATGAGAGAGAATACTAATTCCATAAGCTACCTTCATCTTTTCACACATTTATTTTCTTTGTTTTATAAGCTGTTTATTCTTGACTATCAAAAACCTAGCATCTTTGATTTACTTTTTTTAGACTCTGTACATCTTCTGCTTGTATGTATCATGAAATGTTCTCCTGGTGTCTGAGATTTAATGAAAAAAAATGTTGAAGAGAAATTGAAAGATTTGCTTCTCATTCTTATTGCTGGCTGTAATTTACTTTAATACATGGGCAAAGGTAAGTATGACCTTTTAATAAATGTTCATTAATTGAAATAAATCAGAAGCACTGCAATCTTTAAAAATTGTCATTCAGGGTTTCTACTGGTCCCTTTGTTACCCAACTGGGATTGATCCTCCAGGAGGTCAAGGCTATGGTGAGATTCTTAGTCAAAGAGTTGAAATTACAAGGGCTTTATATGAATGTGAATAGATTATCTTTTTTCCCCCAGTACTAATGGTTTCCATCTCCAGCTGTCTGCCCTGCAGAGATGAGCCAGCTATTTGTGAAGCCATTGCTTGAAATTATTGCCTCAAATATAAAGATAAACCAGCATTTAGGTTATGTTAAAAATCTGAACTCTAACTGGTTCAGCAGTTTTTATACAAGTAAATTAGTTTTCTCAGCAGCAGAAATGGGGTCAGTGAAGGCTAAGGGGGAGCACAGAAAAGTAGGCAACTACTGATGTTTCATGGTGTGTTGTCATTAAAATGGGTGATATATGTAGAATAAAGATGAGACAGATGAATGAGATGAAATATTATGAATATTAAAGAAAGAGATAAAGACACATTTATATATATTATAGAGCAGTCAGTATCACCGATTTCTAAAGGATATCAAAGGCTGTGATCAAGTAGTTCAAGGTTGCGATTTTCCTTCCTACTTGGTGAGATATATCTTCATACTTATTTTGCAAAATCTCATGCAAAATAATTTAGCTCTACCAGACAACACAGAGAAAAAGATGAAGATTGATAACACTGGATGAAATGAAACAATTAAATATAATACAGACACACACTTGCATAGATGTATTTATATTAAAAATATTGCAATGATTCTTTAGCTTCCTTATCCACTTAGACAAATTAGAAGGGAGGTTTGACAGCTAGTGAGTGTGCACATAAGTATGTCTCCTTGATTGCAGAATTGGTTTTATAAAGGACTGTTTTCCTCCTTTGCGGGAGAAGGATGGACTTCAC
>NW_010514291.1:0-11764 GCF_000687285.1 Phaethon lepturus
GCCTGAAGCGCCGTGACAGGCGCAGAGAGCAGAGGCAGCTAAGGGGACGCGAAAGCAGTCTGGAAAGCTGCCTGCCACCAAGGCAGGCTCCCAAATCCTCGTCTCAGAGCCCCCTCCCGGCCTTTAAATACGCTTCCCGCTCTAGAGGGGGGAAATCAGGGAAAGGAAAATATATTATTTGTTGTCTCTGATAATCAGATTCCAGCAGTTTTGAAATAAAAAGCTAAACGGCACCAAGACACCTTGCTGCCCTAAGTGCCTGGTGCTCCCCGTCCCTGTGAGGACGCGTCTGAGATGGCGTTTCCAGCCACGGCCTTGCACCTGCGCGTGATTTCTCAGGGGAGCGTTTCTAGGCTGTTTGGGCAGTACTAGGAAGGAAGTAATAATGGCATTCGACTTCTACACACTGTGAAAAAATTGCTTCCTTTAGTTATCACAGCAAGATAGCATGGAAGATATTTCATGTTTCTTTTCAGACACGATGGTTACTATCAGCCTCGAGTCAACTGCGACGATCAGCGTTCAGAGAAGAAATCAAAGTGCCGCTATCACAAGTTACTGGAGTGGTTTCACCTGCTCCCATTTGGTTTCGAACACCCCTCAAAAACAGGGGGGACTGTTAGTAATTTGTAACTGTGTGTTCAACAAGCAAAACCAGTTGCAGTGCAGAAAGGCCGCACCTGGGACACTGGAGCCAGTGGGATGAAACAGGTTTGTCCCTGTCCATGCTCAAACCCCGCTCAGATCACAGGAATGGGAGCTGAGTCACCTGGAACCGAGGATCGCTCCCTCTCAGCAATGATCTGAATTTCTGCATGAGCTGGTGTCTGTGTATGCAAACACGGGGGGTGATGGTGAAAGCAGTGCAGTCACCGCTCTGGCTGCTGGCAGTGCAGGTGTACTCAAAGCCAGGAGTGAAAGCCAGCAAACCGTGAGCAGACATGAGGCCAACACATCTGGCTTTCTGTGTTTGGTAAAGATCTTATTTTCCTCCAAACTGAGAATTCTTGTTCTCCAACAAAATTATGTGGAAGGTCACCAAGCCTCTTTACGAGGACAGTGGCTAGAGGAAAGACCTGTTACATGATTATCTTGCAACCTCTGCAAAAGGCTGGTGTGTTGCGAGAGGTGGTCTAATGCCACGTAACCTCTGCAGATCTCGGTGCACAGATGTTTCACAAGAATACACGGGAGGTTGTTTCAACTCCTGTGAGCACAAAACATCACTGATAGTTCCACCTTGGCTGTCTCATAACACATTTTGGTACAGAAAACTACCCAAAGCCATGCCAGGTCTTACTAACATCAGTATTAAAAAGGCAAAGTGGGAAGGATCAGCGAGTTTGCAAAGGAAACTTATGGTATGAGGAAGCATTTTACTCAATTATGCTATGTCTGTGTGAAGTAGGAGAGAAAGTGTGCCCTGCACAGTGCTGCTATGGTTAAAAATCATCTCACAAAAATGTTATGAATAGGAATACGGTTATCACATAGAGGTGACTCGTTTACAGGTCATTCAGATACAGCACCACAAACCTGGATGCAAATGTTACAAGCACTACCATAAGCAACTACCATGAAGAGTTTGACACAAGTCATCAGCATTTAACAATTAGGTTATTAGATCAGATTTAACCTAACCAGGAATCTGGCGAGGGGCTTAGGACTGGAAGATTAAAACCTTCTCTTGTTGGAGATTTTTTTTTAATGAAGAGCTTGTAGCTGAATGGCAAATAAGGTTTAGACCTGTTAGAAGATTAAGTGTTCTGCTCTGTTCCTAAGCTTATACTTAAAGCAATTAACAGTTCTCAAGGTCTGAACAGTAGGGATACGCATGAATTTTCTTAATTCTGCCAGCTGAAAGAGATCTGAATGACTTTTGCCTTACATTGTCACACAAACACTGGTATGGCTTGCAATGAGTTAAACCAGCATGAGTACAAGATTATCCATCAGTGATCCAGTAGAAGAGTAGAGTAATACATCATAATACATCACAGCAGATTAAAAATGTGTAAAAAAAATCCATTAAAAAAAATAGTAGGAATGGTGGCTGTTTGAATATCTTTTTACTTTTATTCGCCCTCTTATTTAACTTCCCAGTTAGAAGAGATAAAGTTTATGAAGAATTAAGTTTATAAAGTATAAAGAAGTTACAAAACAGCAGATTTACTCCCCATCTGCATTATATTTGTTGCTTCTCAGAAACATGAGGTTTATTGCGCAAGGGATATATCGTATGACATGTATAGAGACGTATGTTTCCATCCTGGAACCAGGATGAGAACGGGCACAACCTCTATTTTTCCCAGGTCATGATCCTGAGATCATTTTTCCTGACTTCTTCCTCCCACTCACTCCAAACCAAGACTGTAATCCCATATTTTCGTTTTTACGCTGTATATGCTCGTTTTGTCAGCCTCTGCTCCGGCATCCTGAACAAGGAGTACAAATTGAGCAGCGTTTCTAGCTGATCAGCTAGGACAGACACTGTTATCACACTTGGACCAAGATGGAAGTTATGGATTGATATCATAGCATGCTGTCATCAGCGGGGTGATGTAGTACCTTTTTTGGAAGTCAGCTTTAGCAGAGTCCAGTGTTAATTCGGTGCTCCCGGTGCATGATGCTGACATGTTTCATGGACCAGCAATGGGTCACATAGCAGAGCAGAGCATAGCTTAGGCGGTTCTGGATCACATGGTGGTAACAGCCATCTTTGTATCCTAAATAGTGAGCCATAAAGCAATAGCAAATACAGAAAGCTATCATTAAAACAGGCCCTTAATTTTGTTTGCCATCTACTTGCTTACAGTGTTATGAATCACTTTATCAGTAGGCATGATGTCTTTATATAAAGTTGTGTAGTAATTATAGTCTAAAACTCCTGTACAGTCTATTCACCTCAAGAAAGGCAAATTACATTGTTAGCTTTGCAGCTTGCATTGAAATCCTTAAGTTCTACCACACAGCGAACATACATCCTCTGGTGAGACAGTGTCCTTGATCTAGACCCTTAAAGACCCACACGCAACAAGCTACCTGCAGCCAAATTAATGATTTTTCTTGATAAGGTTTGACCTTTTTAGTTTTTATAATACGCCATGATTTAACTTCCTGATCATTTGAAATAGTCAAATGAATATCACTAGTGGTTGCAAATACAGAAATTCCTCCTGACTGGTTGCTATTCACTCTTCACTTGAAAGGTCTGCTAGTCACTCTGCTATTGTTTCTGGGTGAACTACACAAGGGGAAGTGTTTTCTAGTTAAGTTATACTTAAATGTATGGCACTTATAACTTCTTGATAACTCTGTTCTGCACGCTCCTCAAATGAGCATGTAAACCAGTTCGTTATGAAGACATGTTTTCATTGCTCTTCAAAACACTTTTGCTTTCAGGACCAGAGATCTACCTGGTGAATTGCTCACAAGTGAAGAAAAAAAATGGATACCTGCAAAGTATCCAGCCAATTTTCTTCTCAAGAATGTGTTAGTGAATACCTCTCATTTGTAGCTTTACAGTTGTGCCCCATATTATCAGGAGATTCTGATTAAATTCTCATTAATTTCAGCATCATAGAAAAGGAGCTTTAAAATTTCAGGTGGGTGCTAAGTTGCATTAGGACTTGTGTACTCATTCTGCCTGAATTATTATGCATGCACGAAGAGTTGTAAGAGCTTTTAGAAAAAGTAGGGTGTTGCAGCCCTTGCTGTAGAACTTCTTGGTGTGTATTTTGTTCTCCCCACGGTGTAAGTTACATAAGAAAAAAAATATACAGTATCAAGCCAAGGTTTCTCAGTTCATCAAAAGATTGTTCCACAAATACAGCCAGTCTGTCATAGATAGCTTGTCTGCTTTAAGACTCACTCTAAACATATTCTGTCACATTTTCTCCTAGGCGAAGTTCTGTGCTATGCCTGGAAATAAGTTTTGCTATGAAGGGTGTTCTCACTGGACCAGGAACACAGACAACATTTATGTATTTAAATTTCTAGGATTTTTTTTAATTGTGTTATTAATAAAACTTATTGACTTTGTGTTCTATTTTACTACTTAGCTCAGGTTTTTATTTTCTTCTGTCTTGTGCAAACTGTACTTATATTCCATGGGAAATTAGAAAGAGGACTTCAGAATTTGGTTCCTGACTACTGGTATTTGTTTCCTATAACCTCTGTTGAAAAGGGTAGGAGACAGCAGCCTTCCTTTCCAAATGCCTACCAACAATGCTGTTATTTCATGTTTTAGTCTACATGACTCACAATCAAAGAATCAAGATGACAGATGTGTAGTAATGTGAAATCCTTACTCACCTGCATACAAAAAGTTAACCATTTAAACCGCTTCACTGCCAATTTCAGAATAAGATTGTAATTGCAAGCACTTTTGTGCCTCAATTTCCTGATGGTTTGTAAAAACAAACTTGCAAAGAACAGTGATAGCATAAATACAGCATACTACTTTGCAAATAGTACTATTCTTTTCTTAACTGTAGTGTAAAAACAGAGTGTGACTTCCAGTTTACCTCCTGAATCTGAAAATGTTGCACACATATGGCAGAAATTTAACTCTCTACAGTACTTTAATTTTATGCTAGTTTGTTTCTCTAGGACAGCTTGATAAGTTGATTGGTCATGTCAGAAATTACTTAGAACTTGTAACGCAACAATCTGTCTGCAACACAAAAATATGTAAGCAAAAGATGTTGAGACTGAAATGCTTCTACATCCCAGAAAAATCTTACTAACCAGTATTAGTCACATTATTTACACATTTTCTTAAAACTGACCCATACACACACTTCTTTTCTTTTATTGAATATGCTAAAAAAAAAAAAGTCTTTGTATTAATTTTTCAAATCGATATTAACCTTTTTTTCTTAAGCTATGAAAAATGTAATCTATTTCTGTTTGGGAATTATTACCAGGCAAGCTGATGTTATGCTGGATGCTGTTAAACCATTTCAGTGCAGTAAATATTGTTGATACAATTTCACTGACATATGGATCAGAATAATATGGATAGTTCATAGCCAATTGTTTGAAATACATTTGTGTATGAGCATCTAAGAGGAGTGGGAAATAAAACAAAAGCTTGTAAAGCTTGCTGCCAGTGTCTAGATCAGTAAAGAACGAGGTGATTGAAAACATACCAGTTTTATAGCAGAGAAACTATTGCTATCTTACACAAGGTCAAATATGTAGAAGAAAAATTATCATCCTTTATTTGAATAAAGTATAAATATTGATTAGATTTAACATAAGAGCCTGGAAATAAAATGATTTCTAAAAATACATGATTATCTATTAAATATTCACACAAGAATCAGAATAATAAAGTGACCAAGAAACACTCTAGTATATAAACTGGAACAAACAAAGAATTACAAGCAGCTTCCTTGCAGTGTAATCGATCAAAGACAGTTGCACTTAAAGTTACGTGTGTGAATGTGTACTGACAGGGTCCATTACTAGCACAAATACAAAAAGCGAAATAGCCATTTCCCAGTAAACTGCAATCTTTGCAGCTGATGACTACCTTCTCAAAGGCGAGTTGGCTCATTCAGCCTCTCATTGTAAACCGCCAAAACTTTAGGTCTTAGAGAATGCTCTGAATGTGCACATTGGTGCTGTCACATCCAAGAAGTTATTTTTGTCCTCCTAATTGTAGTAGTGGTTAACTGCTCATGTGTGCTGTTCTCTAAATGCCTGTGACTGACAAAGACAATTCATGACCAGCAAAAAGAAGAATCAAAAGCCAAGCATCTTATTTTTGGAGAAGTGTAAACAAGAATAATTTATTACTACCCCTGATTAAACTAGTCAATATATTTTTAAGGTAAGGCATTTTCCAAACTGCATGATGTGTCCCTATGTGGTCCAAAGAGGCACAAGAGCTATCCTCATATGGATGTGGAGGGTATGAAAAGAAATAACTGTAAGTTATTCACAAATGCATTAATTGCAGTTAAGACAGCAGAGTAGGCATGAAAACTACATCTCACTTGGCAGGGTGTAACTGGGTAAAAACAATTCCCTGAGAGGCCATGTAACCAATATGGCAGGTAGTTGTATTATTATCCTACAGGCATTATAAGATATCCATCAAAATTGACATACAACACACAAGCTTCAATGGATACTAAATAAGGCCATGAAACAAAATTTTGCTCCCTCATTTCCAGCAACCTTTCTGGTTCAGCCACAACAACTTACCTATTTTTACTTGGGGAAGAAAATCTCATTTCTGTTCTAGTGTTGTAGTTGGCATGTCAAAATACTAATATAATGCAGACATAGCTATCCTACCCCCAAAATGCTTCTCTGACCTAAACAGTGCTTTAAAAGAAACATCCCAGATACTGATATATAGTGAAGAGTGACATTGTCAGTAGGTGCTGGCCATCCGTACTGGCCGTCTAAATGTACAGAAGACCAACAATGGAGAAATGGTATCCTGATCTTTCTAATAACAAGTACGATTTGAAAGCCTCTTCTACCCCTTCACATTCTTTAAACTGCTGCATTCTTCCACTGTTGCTGAAGTGGACGGGGAGGGGAAAGAATTTTCAATGTAGACCTACTACACCTCTCACATGCAGATCACAGCTGCTAAGAACAGACAGACCATTTTTTCCAAGTTTTACAAAACATGTCTTTTAGGCAGTAGATTCAAAACCTCTTAGTCATTTTGAATTTTGTGTCTCATGAAAATGTTTCATTTCCTCTATGAATCCTTACCCACACATGAAACATGAGATAAAAATTGGAAGAGTTTTGCAGTCTTTAATTCTTTCTCACCCACTTAACAAGGAATTTGGTAAGGATGGTGTTACCAGAAACTGAATCAACCAATTAGTGAGACTATTTATCTCATGTTTCTACTGAAGAAGTAACATGGGAGATTTGAGAATATTGAAAGAGCAGTAGAGTATGCAAACCATCAGGGTGTTTTGTAGACTGCCGCAGCTTTTGAGATAGAGCACAAGGATTAAAAAAAATCTCATTTAATTATTTCATCTACCACCATTGCTGTCACTTTCTATAAACAACTGAGTAAAGACAGATGAACTAGGACAAGTAAATTAAACCTTAATTAAGAAGGTATTTTTCTCTCTTTCTTACTCAGGCCCATGCATGCATCTTGTCTGTAGGATACAGCCGACATGCCGTTTCCTTACTCTGCTAATTAGAGACACCATATTCCCTGAATAGAACGTTGGAGGTATATTCTGAACCATTCATTTTTAAAACAGAATGACAGTCACGTTTATAACCTAGAAGTAACAAGTATTCATGTAAACACAGCCTATTCGCACATAGACACTTTAATCAAATTGACACTTCACGCCTTTTCAAAACTAGAACTGATCCAAAAGAGATCAACACTGAGAGCCTTGGATACGACACCAAAATTTGTAGTAGGTGGGGCTGAGAGAGGAACATTTTTTAGGCTACCACTGAAAGCCTGAGGAGGCCTGAAAGACATGAGATCTAATTATTACATCTGAATACAACTGAACCAGTGGAGTGACTGATAAGCAGGAAGAAAAACAGACTACCAAGCAGAATATCTGTAAACTATCAAAGCACTAATGAAAATCTACCTGACATATCTATGGCACAATATGAGGATGTACAGACCAGGAAATACCTAACTTGGGTATTTAAAGATGCCTGTCACAAACTGAATAAATAGTGCTGCCAATAAGTAGAATTTTCTGCATGTTTATCCATGGATAAATAACCAATTTAAAGTTGCATTGTAGAAGATAATAACCAGGAGGGGAATTCATAATACAATGTATAAGGAACTGGCATATAAAGGGGATGCACAGTTTTCCTTCGTTGGGTTACTGTTAAAGCTCAGTGTGTATTGTTTAATCAGCAGGTAGTGTTATGTTTATCTATCACAATGCTCTCACAAGGAAACCTGCATGACAAATGTACCATGAAGAAGAGTGTCGTAGCTTCATAAGGTTGAGTCAGACTTGAAGGAGGCAACAGGCGCCAGCAGGTGAGCAGCTGCATGTTGAAATACCATGAGTGGTTTCTCTCGAGTATTTGGAGTACCAGCAGCTCCACAGGGACAAATGTGCCTGAGATTCTGATTAAATCCTCATTATTTTCAACATCATAGAAAAGGTACTTTAACATTTCGAGTGGATATTAAGTTGCTTCCATCTGACGACCAGTCACTGACCATAGCTCTGGGGCCTTTGGTGTCATCTTGTGCCCACACTTCCAAGGCGCCGCTACGATCACCTACCTGTACTTTTCTACATTTTGTTTCATTGTAGGGTCATAGATAATTCACTCTACAGTAAGGACTACTTGTCATTACCACCTATTAGTTACAGAAATACACATGACAATAAGCATTAGCACACAATTGTGTAAAGTTAAGCAAAAGGTAGCTGCTTGTTAGATAATGCCGTTACAACTTAGCAATGGTAACACCGTATTTACTGGGCTACAAGGCTACACGGGCATGGTCCCTCCTCAACACTGCTAGCTGCAGAACAGGGGTCCACATGCTTAGATGTCTGAACAGCATTTTAATGCTTTTGCGCTTTAAACCACTTTTTCAACAGCAGCCAACCTCTCCATCTTTAATATGAAGGACAAACTCAATGTCTCTCAAATATCACTAATAACCTTGCTGGACATATTAAACGGAAACTATCCGTAAATATGTTGCATATTAGAGCCAAGTGTCACCCTTCAAATAACAATCAGAGTAAAGCTATTTAGGGAGGGCACTTCCATCTAAGAAGAGTGCCCGATATCTTGTAACATATAATTTGCATAACCAAGAGATGGCAGCACTCCATCAACCATTTGCCTGCAGCATTTATTTGAAAATTATTACGCATCTGTAAGCATGATACCTCAGTGTGAGAACAACACTAGAAGACTAAAAGCAATGGAATAACAATGGAATGAGACCAGTGATTATTATTCTACTGCTTTACAAAGGTCTGTAAAGATGAAACTCATTCACCAGTAATTTGAATTATTTTTTACAGAGCTTATACTAAGACTAGGACATAGCAAGCATTTTTTTAAATTTGATTGTCTCATAGACGTATCTTCTCAAAACATGTTTCATAAGATAACAAAATAACCTATCTCCCCTTTCAGCAAAACTTAAGAAGCATATATATATCAGATATACACTTCCATTTCAAGCACTCTCTCAGCCTTTTCTCAGCAGCTGGAAAAGTTTCCTGGTAATAATCTTAAGGGTCAATGCACCCCTAAAAATTTAA
This sequence comes from Phaethon lepturus, assembly GCF_000687285.1. Classification (NCBI taxonomy): domain Eukaryota; kingdom Metazoa; phylum Chordata; class Aves; order Phaethontiformes; family Phaethontidae; genus Phaethon; species Phaethon lepturus. The sequence continues at coordinate 9,273 of NW_010514291.1, forward strand.
TTCTGTTATGTATATTTGTATCCTGCTGATTGTCTCCTGCAGACCGATGCCGACAGAATTTGGAGGAGTTTAGCATTTCCCAAAGGCCTTCGGTGCCCCATATCATCAGGCTCACATGTATACAAGAGGTTAGTTAGCAGCGATAATTATCCTCTTTCACCACATTCTGTCCCCTTTTAGATTCTATGAACAGTGTACGGGCTTCAGCAACAGTCTTCCAACAATGATGCATGGGAAATTAGTAGCACAACTGCATGGAAACTATGAGGTGATTAGGAAACTGGGTAAAAGGCAGATGACAACGAACTGGACTGAAAAGGAAATTGTTGAACTGAGATGTTGCTGCTGGGTGAATTTTCCGACAGTATTATTTAAATTAATGAGGAGGTTCACAGCTGACTGAAGTTAACATTGGTTTCCACCTCTGTTCCTTATTGCTGGAATTCATTTTTCTAAGAAAAAGGCCAGGTTCAAACAACTTTGATGATATTTCAGAAAAATATGCCACTAATAAGTTGCATAATATCCCTAAGGATCTTACTAGTTTTTGCATCTAAACATTATTCTTGCTTTAAAATATCTGGATTGATTTTCTCCTATTGCAACCCGTTTTACTTTAGTCTCTCTCTAACTTCATTGATGTTACAGTTAATTTAATCCAATACACAAGGCAAATCAGTTTGTTTTCATAGAAAATACCAGACATAAGTTTTTGGGGGGTTTGGTTGGGCTTTTTTTTTTTTTAATGTGACCTTGTTCTTCCATGATATCTCTGTTTCTACTGAAAATATCCACCACTATTGCATGCATTCCTGATATTTCTAATTACGCAAAAGATTACTTTTCTTAGAAGACCAGCAGATGAATGCAGTTTTGTTTAACAGCTTAAGAAATACTATGCAGCAGCAGTATCACTAAAAAAACAATTCGGTATTTCATCAAAAGATACTAAGTAACAAGAAACTGGAAGAGTATGTTTTTCTTTCTATCTTTTATTCTAACATAGCATGTACATCTTAAATTACAACAATCAGACTACATGAGACTACAGCTCTCATGAGAACGAGTCTCTAACCGATCATCTCTTTTTGGTTTTTCCTAAAGCATAAGGCTGCAGCAGCAACTTTCTCCTCTTTCTCACACAAATTAATCATGCTGCCTATAATGAGCTCCAGTGTCATGGGAAGGGTATCCACGACACTGTACATACTAGCTAGATCAAAACACTCGAAGGAACTGAACAAGTTCTCCAAAATACAGATTGGAATAACTATTTCTATTTCTGGGCCTGGAGTCCCCATTCATTATTAGTTCAATACATTTTCAGAGGGTGACAAATGAAATCTCAAGAACACGTCGCAAAGAATTCATAACAGCATGTTTCTTGAATTATGATCAACTCAACAGAAATCCTGTCTTATATAAATACGCTTTAAAAGACCAGACAAAATTAAATATCATTCTTGGGGGTAAAAAATTTTTTTTTTTTTCTCTGAGATGATCAATTCTTCCACAGCTCCTCTTCCACCCACACTGTGATGTGGTTGTATCAGAATCAATAATCTATTTGTAGATAAAAGGACAATTTTTTACTCAGCAGTTAGTAGATTTCTACTGCTTTCAGTTGTATTTAGTATTCCTTTTAAGGTTGTTTTTTTTTTTCTCCAGATAGAAAATTTTAGATAACTACTTTGAAGATAATTCCCATATCAAGCTGAAAGCACAAAAGATAACTAAAGTTCAAAACTTTAAAGTTGGGACTTAGGGAGGACAGGACAGCTCACTTCTTCCATTTGTTCCCAACACAGGGACCTCAGGGTTGTTCTGAAACACTGCTAAATAGCTCATTTTCTTTCTCTAGTTTCATACTTTTCCACCTTGTAACTTTGCTTTGGATTCCTTTACCTGGTTCACACCCACAAGTTGCCCCACCAGTCTGATGGCCGACCAACAACAGCTTTCAATTTTTTTAATTTCTGTGACAAAGACTTAAGTTACCCACCCCCCACACACCCCTTTGTAACATGTTCCTATGTGTTCTAAATGCTACATTGCCTACATGACTTAGGGATTGCTTTCCTGAAGTTTTCTAAAGAAAATGTATATAAACATGCCACAGTGAAATTTAACAAAACCCTTATACAAATAAATCGATGGCACCTTGTAAGTTGTATTCCTACAATTTTATTCAAAAGAGCAAAATCTCTCAATTCAAAAATGCTTAAAGAAAAAAGGCAGGACCACAGCAGTGTTCAGATACAAACTTTCCCAGCACTAGGAGTTCAGATTTAAATTTTGGGTTGAACCCTCAAAGGTGCTTGTGTCACATCTTAATGTCACAAGGTGCTGGTGTCATTATTTGGGCTATTTAAAGGTATATCATGCTTTGAGTTACTGAAGTTACTTCTGCTTTACAACAATATAAAGACCATAATGAGTTTCAGGGCATTATTTCACGGAATTTAAGACCAATGTAAACTCAAATCAGCAGG
>NW_010514291.1:11795-30238 GCF_000687285.1 Phaethon lepturus
TGCTGAGCACATGTACAGACTTTTACCTGCTGAAGAACCAAGTGAATGGGTCAGAAAGATGTTTTGATTCTGTTTCATGTAGAAAAACATCTTTTCACGATTCTTATCTGTGCTAAGGTAAGCAGTTTGCTGAGAGATTTAACTGCAAATTCCAAATTTTGAACTCATTCACTAAAAAGCAAAAGTACAGAATATCTAGAGTTAAACTGGATGATATCTTAAGTGAATGCAAGCCAATAAGTAGCGTTATGTTGGAATTTTAAGATAACACGGTTTTGGTTGGCAGAACTCAGAGGGGCAGAACTCAGCTGTGGTAGCCTGCCTGACATCAACACTAAGCTGGAGGAAATTTAGGCAAGCTCAAATCACATCGGTCAAACTATCTTGAACAGAAATTTTGCTTTCATCCTGCTTTTATAATAATAAAAACTATGATGCTATACCACGGGAGAGAGCCATGGTTCATTCAGTTCCTAAACTAAGGCAGATTAAAAAGGTGACTGACTAATACAATCTTGAGAAGTTTCTCTGATCACCTGCAAAGTGATTTCTCGGTTCCGTGACAATAACCACGTTTAGAATTAAATATTTCAGCATTAACACCTAGATCTCAGCTCCTCTGTCTTATTTCGAAGACAATTGACTAGGAATTGTAAATTTGCAGGACTACCTACTATTTAAATAGTGCATTTGTTAACCAGTAGTGTAATGTTTACCTCAACCTTCAAAGGCCGGAGCTTACCTGCTGGCAGACACCTCCACAAGGCAAGTCCTATCAATGAAAAATGCAACTTATTAAAGAGGAATACACCACCCCCCGCCCCCGATCAAGCACAGCAGTTTCAGTAGCTCTATACAGGAAGCTACTGCCCACAAGCCGCTTACAGCGCATCCTTGCCCTCGTCTGATGTCTGCGCCTGTTACACCACGGTGAAACCTGCTGTGCTCCCTGAAAAAGAGCACAGTAGGATATATCTCTCTGAACAGACTCATACATCAGTTACTGTTGATCGTGATAAACAATCATCTCCTGGTTAACAAAGCACACACCGAGTCCTATGGTTCGCTTTCTGCATGATTTAACATTTCATAGATAAACTCAACAGCCCACTCTACCCTGAGTAATGAGTCAGATCTTCCTAAACACTTCGTCGAAGTTTGTTTACAGCAATGTCGCTTGCTACATCAGGGGGAGGAGGTGTCTGTTTCCTTTTTTTATTTTTTTTTTTTTAAGCAAACACAACTGACAAAACTGTCGACTCTTTTTATTGTTTTCAACTTACATAAACAGAATTAAGCTGCAGGGAGTCTATTAATAAAGGCCTACACAACAAAACCATTCACAATCTTCAAGGCAGGTTTTAATCTCCCAGAAAAAAAATCAATATTATTTAGAATAAACTAGTATAGAATGGAGATTACTCCAGGGATTTAGTCTTTAAAGTATGATGGAGAAATATAGATTTTCTTCTCTACAGGAGTATGATGTTGCAGTGCATATAAAATGTGCCATAACAATTACACAAAGACTTCTTTAAAAGTCCCAGGCTTATTAACCCTATAGCTTTCTAGAAATAAGTACGGGGGGGGGACGGACACCAAACCACAAACCAAGAAAAAGCATAATTGGAGAGACAAATAATAGGAAGAAAAAGCTTAGACACTTGAATAAATTCCACTGCACTAATGAACCACTCCACCAAATCCCAGGAGGTCGAACTATATTACGTGTGTCGACTCCAGTGCAGAACTAACCTTGTGCCCTTGCTTTCCATATCTATGGCATCTCCAAACTGTCACAAAGGGATGAACACAGAGGGTGAAGTTGTATTAATACAATGACCACCTGGAATACAGCTGCCAAGACCTTCACTCACAGATGGTGGCACTTGGTCTTGGAGGCTGAGCCTTTTCAAACAACCTGAAGAACACAAGTTCAGCTTTTGGTTATACCTGCACCAGTCTGCAGCTGAGCGTGTCTTCATCAGCTACAGCAGAGATAATGAAGCTGTTTTTACTGAACACAGAGTTTGATGCAGTTTCACTTCAATGTAGACACTGCTGGGTTTTTAACATTTATAGCTTGGAGAAATCAGAATTCCTTCAAGTCCTGACACACTACATTTACTTGTTAACAGGGGCAGTATTTCGCTTTTTACCTCCGGTTTGTGTTTCTCTTAGCCAGATAAGTGAGACCTGAACTCTGTGTCTGTTGTTCCCACTGCAAAAATTCAAAGAACCTTTTGATTCGCTGAGAAACAAACAGCATGAAGGCTGTACTACTTGCAAAAGCACTTCTCAGCTCTTTACACTCTTTAACTGTCTATGCTCCACGATCTACATCAAGTATCTGTTAAAGCCTTCTCCTAACACTTAATTAGGAAAAAATATAATTTGTATTTTGCAGAAACTACAAAGCCACAAGTGCAATGACAGCTTAGGGTCATGTCTGGTTAGGAGTGTTTAGTGGCTGTTGGACTTCACTTACACTTTCAAAAGACACTTAGCGTGCTTTTTTTAGACAAAGATGCAACCTAAAACTCCAAGCCTGAATACTTCATGACTCTTAGAAATTGCTTTTTAGCAATTTGGGCTAAAGGATAACAGCCATTTTGGGCAGAAGAAGATCTCATGTCTGAACAAGGAGGAAAGTTCAGATCCAGAGCTGAGCTGAATCTTTAACTTTCTTGTCTTTATTAAATTCAGATATATTAATTCATATTTAAAAGTTAAAATTTTTCTATTACTGCACAAACATTCTGCTTGCCTAGAAGTTGTTATATTCTGCTTTTGTTTATAGTTTAATTTGATTTTGCTCCAAAGCAGATGTTTTCTATTTTTGCAGAGAAATTCAGTTTTCTAGTGGAAGTAACCTCTCCTCCATCTATAGAAGATACTTGTTGGCCTTACTGATATAGGAGCTTTTGCATCAAGATTACATTACTAATAATTAAGCTAATCTTGGTGCAAATGACCTGCACTAGAATAAAATGAAGCTGACCTAGATGTGTCTTACATGGTTTGAAACGCAGTTTACACAGATGTCACAAATTTGCATGGAAGGGTTTGATCTGGCATAACTATCACTGAGTGTGGGGTAAAAAGCTTGCACAGTTTTCATCAAAAGATACTGTGACACTGTGCTTGTAGGTATGGATGCATACATAAAGATCTGGGTAGCAGTTAACACTTCTTCCATACACCTACACTTCTGAATGAAGTTGGTAGCTATGCAACAGCTCTGCTCTTAACCACACATCGGGGTCTCTGCTTACGTTGTCGCTGTAGCGTTTCAACACCGGCTGCCTTCCGTCCTCCTCCTTCATCCCAACTCCCCTATTCTTTGTTGTAGGAAATAACAACCCAGACAACGGCAATGTCTCTTTTCCTTATTGGTAAACATTCTCTGGGCACATCTGCTGTGATGATGATAAGGCAGAGGTCTGCTCTCAAATGGGAAAAACAGAATGTCAGTTTACATAATGGCCAGCAAACAAGAAAAAGAACCTATGCGCTCAAGCAGCAAGCCGGTTTCTATCTTGCTTCATTGTCTTAACAGGATTCTTATTGTGTTTATATTTAGAGACATGGGAAACTGGGAAACTGTGCTAGCCATGCTACCCATTGTTACTTAACCTCAAACAACCTATATAATATGCTGTCCATTAAGGAACCTGAATATAGACTCTAATCAAGGTGGCTAAACAAGATATAGGAAAATAAAGCTCAGTGCTTCCTCCTTGTTTGGGAAAAAACAAACAGGAAGGCTTTTTCTTAGACTCACCTCATCAGAAAAGGGCGGGGGGGGGAGTGAGTTTGTTTTCCCAGGCTCACAGAAGATTTTAGCTCTCGGTTGTGCACCTGTTTGGCTTTTTTTTCATCATTCCCGCTGCCAATAAATGGATAGAAACACTTCAGCAACTTATTTCCCATCTGGGAAACGTTTTTCTTTTCTTTACTTTGTGGAAACAGTATTTATTAGAAAACTGTGTTTAGAAACAGCAGTGGAAACCTGACATAACTAAGACAGCACTGACTGACTGGCTGATCATCAGCAAGTTGCTTTTGATAACATTAGTGCGTTGTGCTTGGGTAGGCTTGCCTGAATGCTGTGTAACCAACAAAACATTATCGAGCAACCTGAATCCACACAACCGATGTTAAATTGAATATAATGTTTCTAATGAAAACAGAGCCTTGATTGTTAGGAGTCCACGATTCCATCTCACATACATCAGCGTTGCAGAGAACTAACAGTGGCAACTGAGCCCGAAATTCTGAATGCAAAACCATTTCACATGCAGAAAATATCTACAATGACTCCTGGTTAAGAACTGTAATTATTTAAACAGCACATTTAAGTCTTACTTTGTCTTCGGGAGCCACAATATATGGGCCTTTCAAATCAGCCAAGGATGGCAATCTTAAATCCTTTAAAGCTTTAAATTGACAAATTTATATAGACAGCTTTCACCTCTTCCTGTGGTGTTCTATCTTGTCATAATCATAGCATTCAAGATTCCTCAGTAAGTATTGGGGTTTCCTATAGAAATGTTCAAAGTTTAGACATTTAATTTAACATAACGTAATAACATCAGAGAGTGAGATTGCCATCGGAAAGCAGGACGATTCTTTTTCTTTGAATTATTTGGCCCTGCTGTATGTAAGGCTGTGAAGATGACCTATCAGGTATGCCACAGGCTATGGGACCTCACCGCAAAAGTGTCTCTCTTAATGATAAGAGACTGAAGGCAAGGTTGTTCAATTGCTATCCTTAGCAAACATATTTCCTTGGTGAGCATACTTCTTACTATCTTGTCTTGTCACACACTCATCAAACATGAGACGATGTAAAGATACGGAGAGTGAAAAGGCTGTAGTGCTTTCTTCCCTCTCCTTTCATTTTCCAATACTTCTGGAATCCTCCTGTGCAAAGAGCAACAGGAAAGCGGGAGGCATGCAAAAGGAACATCAGTCTCCAGGAGCTCAGGGAAAAAGTGGTCCTACATTGCACCTTCCTACTCCACATGCAAGGACAAAACCCTTTCCTTTCTCTACTGCTCAGGTTTCATACGTATGTCATACCCAGCACAACTGGGATTAACGCTAGCGATGAAAACAAACTGATTTCTGGGAGAAAGGCCAAAGACTGGCCTCGTTAGGAATGGCTGCAGTAGGATTTCAGTTAGATTTTAAAATCAGACCTTTACTATGATTTAATTTATTTTAATTATCCTCACTGCTTTCTCCCCCGCCCTAGAGTCTCCCTTTTTTTCAGGTGGTGGCACTGCTGCACCGTTTGTGGTACTCAGTACAGATTCCTTTGCCAGATTTTACAGTGTATCTTAACAAGTAATTAGAACAGTTTGCACTAGCTCATGCTGTCGGCTTTCCAGCTCCTGCACGATCCAAATGGCTCTCAGGGGATGTTACATTATGGTTGGTTTGTTATTGTTTGTTCCAGGCCAATGCCACTAGACAAAAGTGTTATAAAACTGGCGAGTGGTATTAATCACAATTTCTTAGGTGTCTATGTCTGCAATGTCCCTATTCTCACTTTCTCATTTTTTTGCTTAGCTTTCATTTTGTTCTGAAAAAACAATAAGGATGTGATGTACAGAGTACTTCACCATGTAAAAGCTCAGCAACAGGCTGAAATACTTGTAAGGTTAAATAAAAAAAGTCTGAGAGAAAAATTAGCATTGCATTTCAGGGACTCCATCTCTTTCTTAGGAACGACTGGATTAGTATCTGGGAGCTTCCTTGCAAACAGCCAAACTCCCACCAACTTTGAGTACTTCAAGTCCCTTCCCAACTGAAGCTTAACTACTCACCCGTTGTGCATTTCCGTATGTAACCTGACTTCAGCATACAATGCAGAATATCCCCTGCTGTGCATCCCCAAAACAAGCCCCTTTGAAAATAGTGCTTGTTTCCATTGACTTAATCCTTATCATTTCAGAACTCAAATAGTTTTCAAATTCACTGAGGTGCACCCCTATGCCTGTGTTAGAAGATAGGTATTCAGTCATACAGGGGGGGTAAAATAAACAGAGTAAATTTAACTAATTTATTCCATTTCTGATCCTACTGATTCCAGGTCCAGTGGGCTTTTACACCCATTAATTGAGGCAATAATAAGTAATAATAAGTAATAATAACTTTAGCCTGTCTTCCTCCTCGGTCTTTTCAGTACAATGAAGTGGCTATTCAGTATTACAAAAATGCAGCCTCCGACTGAAAATCCACCAACACAACTGAAGGTCCTCTAAAAATATGAAAAAGAAGAAACAACCCCTTTCGTGGGATTGGCTAAAGGCAACTGGACAGTTGTTAAACTTGTTCTACGAAGAGGACTATGAACCTGGTAGGTTACTGACTGATCTAGCAATAATAACAACAAGCCTGCATTTACATAGTGCTTTACATCTTCAAAGTGCCATGTAAACTTTAAGCAATTGATCTAGTCAGAAAAACAATGGCTTCCAGTGTAATATCAAGTAAGTAGTCACAAAAGAATAAGTTATTAACTAAAGGAAGAAATTTATTTGAAAATCTATTATCATAAATTATACTGATCTATTTTCCCCTTTTTTAAGTTATTCGCTCTGCAGTCTGATTAATGCCTGGGTTAATTTGCTCATGATTTCTGGAAATTTAGTAAGTGCAACTTAATAGGAGGCTGATAGAAATGTCGGAGGTAATTGATGCTTTAATGGGCATGAAATCTGGAAAAATACCCGATCGGAATAGATTCACAATGACCTTTGTTAAAGCACTAGGGTAAAGGCTCACCATATTAGGCTACTTCTTTAGACAAGTTTAGTAAATTGTGTACCGTGAATATTCTCTGCTTCCTAAACTTAGAGGGACAAAAGATCTACCAAAGCAGTATAGCACTTCTCTCATTAACTCCAGACGTTGTATTATTACCTACCTCTTTTTCATCAACATTTTTAAATGACAGCATTTTCAACTGAATGGTTGCGTAGAAGATTTTTATTTTTATTATGATAATAATTAGTTTGTACCATATCACATCAGGACAAAAGTATTACAGAAGCTGGGGCCATTCTATTTTTTTTTTTTTTCCTACTTGGATCGATACAAAATGTTTCTGTTCCCATTCTTGGTTTGTCTGCTCTTTTAAACAAAGCCTGATCTGATCTCTGAACCAGGTAAATCCTATTATTCTGTTTCAGTCATGAATACAAAGGAAACATTCCATAATCTGTCCACAAGAATCTAATCCAGGTCTGTTTCTTAATGGAATACGCACACAATGATAATGCATTGTGTGTTATCAGGAGGCAAAAATATCTTCATCTGTGAGTGCCGCTTGGTGTAAATGCTCTGTTTATCACTACAGCGTGTTTGAAAGCCTTTTTTTTAGGAGAAATAAAGTTGGAAAAACACTAGTGAATCTCAGTTTACCACAACAGATTATAACATTCCTGTCTGCGAAGTCCCTGCTGTCTATTTAAAGTCAGCTCTCAAGTTCCTTTCCCTCTCTGTTAATACCATGAAGGTCTGGCTGCTGCACTTGCACTACCCATCCTCACATTAGCTCTTGTACTAGCCAATAAGTAAAAACCATTGTAATGCTGTCTGGTTTGTAAATGAGGAGAACAATAAGGAAAGTCTGAGCCTGACAGTCAGCAGTCCATGGTGATTACAGAGAAAAGGGACTGCATTTTTTACTCTCTTTTTGTTATTGTTATTAAGGTCACCGCCATCCATCAAGATGCAAAGTTATTTCTGACACAGTTTCAAAGGTCAATTGGTCATGTGCAACAACAAAAGAGATTCATGGAATAATGTACCCAAAAACTGGGGAATGTGCCTTTTCACTTTCTATTGTCATGTCCCTACTCATATTTCAGTGCCAGAAATCGACAGAGAGAGACATTTGAAAATACTGGTTAAGTAAACGACAAGAAGAAACCACAAGTAACTCATTGATGTATATTTTGAAAACCATGGAAATTCTCCTTCTAAGCTACCGTTCCCTTTATTCCAAATATTCAGTCAGTTTTTAGCCAGGAGAAATATTTCATTGGTCTCCCCGTGCTAGAAAGTAGCAGACTTCTTAAAAAGGCTCCTGGTCCTACTCAAATGAAAGTTTAATAGCAAAACTCTGAGTAGAACCTCTCATGCTACAATTCGCTTGGTTGGCACACTACCATCTTTGTCCTTCCTTCTAGGAGTTTGCAGATGAATCTATTCCTGAGTTTTAATTCAGGGGAAATCTTGGGCAAAGTCCGCAGAGGTTTCATCACCATATCTGCCACATTTCCACAGTAAGAACTGCTGAAATCGGTAATAAATGAGTGAAGACGGAATCCAACAACCAGCAGGATGCCGAATGATAAATTCCACTTTTACCCTCTACTGTGCAATGACTGCACAAATACAAAGCTGCAATACCTTCTGCCACCCTCATCCATCTCTCCCTGATAGGAGAGCAGGAGTATCAGTGCTTCCCATGTACTAGAGCTAGCCAGAGGAGAATTGTCCACCGGGCATGTGAAGCCTGTACAAGAGGCCCCTAACTCCTATACTCCGCTCCTTTGTGACAAAGAAACTTGCTGGCTGTTCATTTCTCAGTGAATAACGTTGGAAACAAGGGCTCCTTCTCCCAATGAGTTACGAAGCTGAATTCTCTGGGAATATAAACAGCATAATTCAGAGCTACAATCTGTTTCTCTTTTGAACTGATCTATCTATGCCATATATTGTATCAGCTTCTCAGCATACAGGCCCAGCACTTCTGATAAATGAAATAGTAGCATTATGCTTCTGAATTGATAGACAGAAATAAGCGTGTAGCCAGGCTGTACAATGACTGCATTACCCACCTGTGGTGTGGATTGGTACCTTCAGTATTTCCTGTGCAGTTTAGCTCATTTCTTTTGATAGTAGCTTATTTGCAGGCCACAGATATAATGTGAGTGCTCCTGGCACTCGTAGTCACTACTGATCACTTAATTGCAATGTAGTACCATAGAGTGGCATGGAAATTATATGGTAAATAATTACCAAGTAAACAGTTGCATTTGTTTCATTTAATTTTGCAGCTTTACAAAATTTGTCACATAGTAGTTCATAATTTAGGCTTAAACAGGTCTCACGAGTGGTAACAAAGTCTTTAGTATAAAATACTGCAGTGAATTATCTTCTCACTTCTAATGTTTGCAATATAAAAAACAGAAAACGTATATCAAAGGATGCATTATACCACTAAATTTGGAGTACAAGAACCAAGAACAGAAATAAGTTTATATGGAACGGTTTAGTTGGAAGTGGATCTAGGAGGCACAAGACAGTTGTCATCTCCCCATTTGTGCTAAAGCTCTTAATTCACAGCCACATTGTGACTTTGCCCAGCCCTGATATACTAAACTAGAATAAATACAAGACTGATCTTTTGAATCAATAATATTATTCAGTTAGACAGATTCAGTTTAACAGGAATCAGCAATATATGCATTAGGTCAGTTGTTAACGGCCTGTTTAGTCCCACTTTAGAGTCAATGACAGGCATATATATTGACAAAACAGATCTTGAAAGGAAAAACATTCATTATTTAACTGTAGAATCAAAGCAATCATTTAAAAAATGAGATTCTGAAAAGCTGGGGACATTTCTGTTTTATCTTTGTCAAAGGCTCACTCCATTACCCATTAGGATGGGCAGGCCTTACTTTTTCAAACATTGCACACGTCAGCCTGTCTCCCCAACAAAACACTAACCTCTCTTTTGAGGAAGAATCCCATTTAAACACCCAGAGTCACAAGGGGGTTATTCTTCTGTGTTCTCAGGGTTTGCCCTTCCTAGATAAAACCAGTACTGTAAACTCAGCAGGAGATTAAGGCAAAGTTCTGAAAACCAATGGCTCAACTATTGTCCCTGGATAGCTCTCAAGTGTGGGCTGGAGATAAGGCACTTCTCTGCAATAATTTCTTTTTTCCTGCTTCTTCATCCTCCCACTGCCTTTCAGACAAACACACTGGGTTAATGCATTCAATACCTCAATAGCATACAGGTACTAACCTAATACAATATTCAAAAATTACTATAGAGAGCTCCAAATTCTGTCATCTATTTTCAGAACTTTGGAAGTGATCACGTATTAGAGGTATAAAATTTTAAAACACCCTTATATGTTTTCCAGTTATTCTCTCAACTCCCCTGCTACATTGCGATTCCTTCTATGAAAAACATTTAAAATATTAGTTAAATGATTACTTAATTTTGCCCCTGCAAAGACAGAGATAATCTGTGCTACTAAGACACATTGAGAAATTGAGGTGTACAATTTCTTTTTTTAACTCCCCTTAATTTTCTCTCTGACAAAGCTCTTCAGTGAAAGAACTATCTTTTCTAAAATGCCAGGGATCTGCGGGCACTAATAGGTCTTAATGGCCCTGACCCGCCTCACCTGGGACCCACTCTCCTGCCTCTGGGCCCAGGCTCCATTTAAGTCCAGGCTTTCAGTCCTTGCCTGAACTCTTTTGTAGGTACGCTTTCCTCCAGGCTTGCCTCCTGGCTGGACCTTGGACCTACATGGTAGGCAGTTTGTTGGCTGCACGCATGCTTCAGATGTACGTTACAGATTGTCTCTAGGTCCTGTCTTTGGCCTCATCTCCTGGTTGGACTTTGGACCCATGTTGTAGCCTTGTCTCCGGTCCTGCCCCTGGCCCTGTCTCTTTTCATCCCTGACTGGGCTCCCTGGATGAACCCTGGACCTGGGTCCACTTCTTGCCTTCTCTGGGGCTGTGGATGGACCCTGTAACCATCTTCTGGCTTTAACACTGTGGTCAGACCCTCTAGGACTGTGCCAGGATCAGTGAGGACACTGCTGCCACGGGGTCACCCTCGGCACCAGGCTCACCTTCCCATAAGTGCTAGCAGGCCTTGCCGTTCCTGACATAAACCAGTCATCTATAAATATGCTCTAATAGAACCAATAATGATTTAGTTTTCAATCTTGGAGAAAACTAAACCAGTAACATGTGGAACTCACCTTTATGCAACTGAAGGTGAAATCATTTGTTCTGAACTCCTGCTCAATCCTCTCAACAAAGTGCCTTCTGTTACAAGTGATTAAGACAGATTAGCTCCCATAAGTATTTCATATGATGTGCTGTAATTATCATAAGCCATAAGTTTAACTAATTTATTTTAAAAAAAAAGGACACTAGTCAGTTACAGCCTTGAAGATTCCATCCACTACTTGTTAAAATTCCTCCAGATTAAAATAAAGACCTGGAAATTTTCAAGCCCAAAAACTTTCATAAACTGTAGAAATGCACAGAAAAAATTGCCACAAAAAACAATCAGGGATTCAGGATGAAATTCTGTAATGTGCTGTATGTCTCCTGTTACATGGAGTCCTTCACTTTCTTCTCTGGTCACGTAAATTGAGAATGGCTCACAGTCATATCCAAAGTTTACTTATCTCAGAAAAATAACACTCATTTTAACTAAGGTACACACATGAACACCTATAGGAGTTAGGTCTATTGACATGTATAGAAAAGCACATATGTTATTAAGGACAGAAGTGAACTTTCATGATTGGAAAAGGAGTTAATTTTAGCTGCTTAAAATATGCCAACCATTACATGTCAGCACAATGTTTACTGAATACAGAGATTTGACACAGGATTTGTTTCTTTTCTTCAAAACAGCATATTTATGCTGCAGAGAGCACCCTGAAGTATAAGGATTTGCATTGTCACATACAATTTGGAGCAGACAAAAGAAAGTCAAGTGGCAAAATTTAAGTATTTCATGTCATATAGAAAATAATTTTTATCATTAGAAGAATGATTACTTACGAACTAACTCAATGTATCAGTATATATAATCAGTGTATATGTGTTGACATATAGACACACTGATGAGACATTTTTGTAAGCAAAAAAGGTAGGCCTCTACCCGTCAGTGATGACCAGCATTCCTCAAGGGTCGGTATTGGGACTGGTGCTGTTTAACACCTTTCTCAGCAACATAGGAAGTGGGATTGAGCGCATCCCCAGCAAGTTTGCCAATGATACCAAGCTCTGTGGTGTGGTCAACATGCTGGAGGGAAGGGATGCCACCCAGAGGGACCTTGACAGGCTTGAGAGGTGGCCCCGTGTGAACCTCTTGAAGTTCAATAAGGCCAAGTGCAAGGTCCTGCATGTGGTTCGGGACAATCCCAAGCACAAACATGGGCTGGGTGGAGAATGGATTGAGGCCAGCCCTGAGGAGAAGGAATTGGGGATGTTGGTTGATGAGAAGGTCAACATGACCCGTCAGTGTGTGCTTGCAGCCCAGAAAGCCAAAAGTATCCTGGGCTGCATCAAAAGAAGCATGGCCAGCAGGTCAAGGGAGCTGACTCTCCCCCTTTACCCTGCTCTGGTGAGACCCCATCTGGAGTTCTGCATCCAGCTGTGGAGCCCTCAGCACAGGAAAGACATGAACCTGTTGGAGCGGGTCCAGAGGAGGACCACAAAGATGATCAGAGGGCTGGCGCACCTCTCCTATGAAGACAGACTGACAGGTCTGTTCAGCCTGGAGAAGAGAAGGCTCCGGAGAGGCCTTGTAGCAGCCTTCTAGTACCCGAAGGGGGCCTACAGGAAAGCTGGAGATGGACTTTTTACAATGGTATGTTGTGATAGAACAAGGTGTAACAGCTTTAAACTGAAAGAGGGTAAATTTACATTAGATATAAGGAAGAAATTCTTCACTATGAGGGTGGTGAAACACTGGAACATGTTGCCCGGAGAAGTTGTGGATGCCCTGTCCCTGGAAGTGTTCAAGGCCAGGTTGGATGGGACTCTGAGCAACCTGTTTTAGTGGAAGGTGTCCCTGCCCATGGCAGGGGAGGTGGAACTAGATGGTCTTTTAGGTCCCTTCCAACCCAAATCATTCTATGATTCTATGATTACGCACTGTGGTGAAGGTAGTCACCTCACTGATTTTAATGGTGTTATTTTTTCATTAAATGACCACCTGAGAGCAGAATTTGCTACTGTATGACCTCAGTGTGTCACTCCATATTGACAGAACTACACTGACTGTTTACCAAACATGAAATTGATTTTTAACATTGTTTTAAAGGCCTATAAGGTTGTGCGTAATTTCGTAAGTTGTCTATTAAATTGAATTGCTGACTCTAAGCTACTAATATCATTCAATTCTGCTCTATTGATCATACAAAAAATGCAGGCTAAAAGTATGTGCAACACTTGCTATAAATTTTTATATACCAGACACAAAATGCACTGTTGTTCAAGGTTATGAAAACTAAATGAACATGCTTGTTCCAGTCTAAAGATCTTTATCCCTGATAACTTTATCCTCACAGGCAAAAGACAATTTTATATCAGAGAAACACAGTTGCACTTTATTTTATTAGAAAGCACTTTAGAATGTATTTGTATGTGTGATCCCTGTACACCTGAATGCTGAATTATGATAAATTATGTCACACTGATTAATTGTTCTCTTTGCAAGATATAGCATAGCTTTTACAGACTGATACCAATTTAAGTAAAAAAGCACCTACATTTCAACTTAAGAGAAAATACAGATATTCTGAAAGGTAATTAGATAAACCCTGTAGTACTTTGCTGTAATTTTGTTAATGACATACATACATGGTAAAGATGACCATACATAAATACTATCATTTTACAATGATTGCCATTGCACTGTGACCCAGAGATCACAAATGGTATTAGAACATTCCAGACAAGTACAGAATTCACTAAAATTACAGGAAAGATTAGCAGGATAAACAATTCCAGCCTTTCCAGGCTCTCTTGCTAAGTTTGTTTAAGCAAGAGAGAGAAGATGGAGACACTAAAAACAAATGGAGAAGTCACAAGCCTGGCAGAACCCCCTTAACTGGACACTCCCTAGGCTTCCCCAACATCCATTCACATTTGCTTAAGCATCAGCAGACGCCTGTTGTTTGGTTGATCTTTTGGACTAGAGATTCTCAGTTTACCAACCCTTATCAGCAATAGGCCCAGGCATCCCAAGCCTGTTTGTTTCAAGTAAGTCTATTCTCACACACAGGTTCCCAAGACCAATTGCCATTTGCAGTTCTAGACAAAATAACACATTTTACTCACATTTCTAATCTCAGTGTTTTCACCTCTCTTGAATCTTCCTTAGAGTTCAGTTTGAATCTTTAAGGAATCCTGATCTCTTGACTCTAAATTTTGGCTGGTGATCAATGACGGCTCAGTCCCACGTCTAGTGTCGGTGCTCCCCCACGCTCTTTTATTTGTGTTTCTCCCTTCTCTGTGTTTCATATCTCCGAGTTCCCCTTTGGTCAATAACTCCCTAATAAATCTCAGTAGGCGATTTGTACCCCCATCTAGTAACCCATACAGAGTACAATCTCTGTACTTATACTAATTAAAGAACATTTCTGATATCTGTCTTCATGCTTTGGTATAAACATTCCACTGTCCCTGCTTGAGCTTAGGAAATGTTCTCATCTTTACCCACGATTTGGATTGCTGCGGGCAGTCATTATCAGGGTGAGAGGGGTCACTGCTCTGCTGAGTTTCTCAACAGACAGCACAACACTGCAGTACCTCACACTGGGCCAAACTGGTGCCATCCCTCGGCCAGCAATCCCAGCCCAGAACTGTGGCGGGCTATGAGCAGGCAGCACTTCCCCTCACTGTGCACAATAATGTGACAGAGTCCAGAGAATGGCCAGATAAGCATCAGATCCAAACCAGACAAAATAGGGATGTCTGGGTAGCCAGAAAGTACTTCCTATATTTCTACTGACTTTTTTTTTCTTGCTGATTATTTCCTCTAGCCTCTCTCACCTTCTCTGCAACTCAGCTTTGGTCTTCATGCATAGCTGTTAAAATACCCTTCCTTTATTTGTATCCCTTGCACAGTTCCTTTCCCTTTGCTTTTCACTGTGCAGACCTATGCTTCTAATGGAGCCCACCTACTTTTTCCCTCTCAAAAAATCCAGTCTTTTTTTTCTTGCCCTCAAATTGTTCCTTCAACTTGTATAACACCTGCCTTGTGTCTATCATCTTACCTATTTGCTTTGTATGGTCCTTGGGCCATTTGAATTATGGATGTGAGCATGATTATAATAACACGAAGTATAAAAATAATAATAAAAGATGGTTTAATTGCGTATGATAAAGTATTATTCCAATAGACCTAATGAAATGTTACCATCCTATGGCTGTGTTTTACTCCTAAAGAAGACCAGAACTTGGACAATGTGGATAAATGCAGACCCAGTTTGCAATTACAAAATAAGCTGTCAATAACACTCCACAACTGTCATTTTTATTACCCGACTCCTCCTCCCATTACACTACCTCATTTGTAGCCATGGTAAGATGCCAAATTGTTTTATTTCCAAAGTGTATGACTACATTTTTAAAAAGCCTTTATGTGCAATATATTCCACAGTGCTTAGTCTCATTAGTATTGCCTCAGCATACATGGATTCATGACCAGCATCCTTATTTCACATGGAGGCATTCTTTAAAGAAATTGAATGCTAGAGGGTCTATACATCAATGTTATGATGCTGTATTTTTCATGAAATCTGTAAATAAGGTCAACAGAATAGGGATATTCCAGATGACAGAATCCCTAATAGTTTTTGAGGAGCAGCCTGTTTCCCTCTAAAAAGTCAATTTGCTTTTGACCCATGCCTATTAAGCATACTTTGTATAGCAGAGGCAAAGCACAATTCCAGCAGTTTTCATGGCTTTGGGTAAACATTGTTAGGATGATGTATGCAAGACTAGCTGCCCATAGCTAAAGAAGGAAGGTAATGAGGACTCTGGATCATTGTAAGTGGCATTGTTTGACTCTGTATTTTAGGGTCTCAAACATGATGAATTCGTAGCTAAGACAGTATGGCAAGAGAGAATAAACAGCAGTGTTGGCCTTGTGAAAGCTATAATTTCGGGAGCCAAGAATGCCATTTCTATTGCTACACATGAAAATTTAAATATCTTAAGCTTCTTTCAAGACTTTGGACCCAATCCTGATTCCCTGAAAATCACTGCCTTCAGCGAATGGAAAGTCAGACTCTATTTCACAATAGAAGGATTTGTGATTTCTCCTCCCTGCCCCTGTCAGTAGCTAATCAGAGCCCATTACAGAAAAAGCCGTTGAGCTCAGGTCAAAGGTATGAATGGGATCCAGGTCACTAGTGATTGAAAGTCACTACAACTGGGCAACTGAGAAGTAAATTAGGGGGTGAAACTAGTCCTGGTGGACAGCTGTCCACCATACAGAAATCACCACCACAATGAGAGTGGCAAAAAAGAGGAGAAAAAAAATGGATTGGAAAAGAATTCTGAGGTATGAAATACAGAAGCAGATATTTAGGGAATCAAATGAGGCAGGCAAAACCAGAGCATAAAACCCAGTATAATTCATTATAGTTTATGACTTGGTAGGGTTCTTGTTCATCTCTAATCTAACATCCAACAGCAAGCAGATCAGATATTCAGGCCAATATCAACCTTGTCTTAGCTAGAATAGAGAAAACGAGAAGAGGAAAACTAAGTTAATGTGAACAAAAGTGAACAGAATTAAAGTTACCCAAACAGGACAAAATGAATTAGATTATATTATTTATAAGAAGAATGACATAATTCCACAGTCCATCACACACCTTCTTTCTGTCCCACTCTTGTAAAGGTCCTCCCATCTGTCACTAATGGACTTATATCCTGTAACTGTCCCCAAAGCACAGGATGTTGGAACAAGAGGCTAAGAAAAAATGGGTTTAGGGTTTAGCATTAATAACAAGAAAGGTTTGTGTTTCCGTTAATGAATTCTCATTGTACTGATCAGTTGGCCCATAGCAACTTGAGAAGTGGTTTCTTTCAAGAGAGAAATGACCAGCCAATGGACACGGAATCTTTAAATTATCTTTATCTACTTTTATTTACAGTTCCTTTTGACAATTCTCAGTTCTCCTTTTTTTCCATCCTAGTCCAAAACCTCTTTCTCCTTCAAACTGAGTTTACATCTGGTCTCTTTCTTTCAAGATTTTATCTCGTGGCTCAGACTCTGTCTGTGAACCCATCCAAAACTCCTTTTGTTCTGAGGTGCAGCCACATGTTCCAGGGACCATTCAGGTGGAGAACCCACCTGCTGGGTCTGGAGCCAGTTTGACTAGCAACTCTTTCAACACCAAAGAAGCCACATAATCACTTTGTCACTTTCATGGCACCTATTTTACTGCAAAGGACTTTCCCTTTTAGAGAATCCCCCTAATTCCTTAATTGCTGTCTACTAAAGACCACTTGTTCTGCAGTACTGATTAGCTTTGGAGTTTATATAACCCTTTGGCAGAGGATTTATCTGAAATGGGCAGAATTTGTTTTACAAGATAAATCTCTCCCTTGTATCTTTGGCAGCAATATCTCATACCTGTCTCAGCGCAATATCTCAGCGCAGTCAGCTGAGTCCATTACCACCAACAAATGAATATGGTAGCCTAAGCTCAGTTGTCAGTACACTATAGTGGAGAAAGGCACAGAGAGAACAGCTGACCTACAGAGAAACTATTAGTGGCATTAACAGAAGTTAGACACATTAGTGGCACCATCAAATCCCTCTGTTTTCAGTGGATTTCAGGATTCTCACTGTGACTTGACTATTCATCCATCCCTTTTTCCGAAGAATCACATATGTGCCTCAGGTTTTCATCCATATCTACGATACAATAATTAAGTCTTATAATCTTAGCTGGTCTGCTAAGCAGTTTTACAAGAGAGAGAGCAACTTTAGGCAGGGCCTGAAGATATCATCCCACTTTCATTCTTGTATGATTATTGCTGCTGGTGCACCAAAATTAAGCAATTTTCCTCTATAATCTTTTCCTACCTAATCTTTCCACTGAGTGGGATATGATGTAGCTTCATATCTGAGAAGGCCATAAAAATGCCCACTTCATGACTGAGACTTGAACTTACCTCCCTGGACACTTTCTGCATTTTAGCATTGTCATGTAGTATCTCATTCACCACGTTGTAGTTTATGTTTATTAGAGGAATGTAAGAATTTGTCCTATTTGGGATACTGCTTCCTGGACAGTCAAACAAGTGCTGGGCTGTTATCTGTCAGTCCTTCTAGTCATCTTCTGGGAGAGATTAAGCATAGAAACAATGATTAAAAATAGTCTGTAACTTGTTAATGCTTTTATTCATTCATAAGTATCAATAGCAAAGGAATTTTCGCAGATAGATACAAGTTTACTCTTGTAAGAGATTTTGATGAAGTTAATATTCCCATGCAGTATGGGAATAATGAAGCAGTATGTTCCAAAGTTATAGTGCTGAATGGAGTCAAGAGTCCTGAATTCTACTACCAGCTTCTCTGCCATATTTTGGATAATTTTCTCAAATAGAATAGAATAGAATAGAATAGAATA
>NW_010514292.1:0-455 GCF_000687285.1 Phaethon lepturus
GCCGTATCGCGAGACGGCCACGGGCCGTCACGCCGGGGACAGCCCGGGCTGGAGCTGGTGGGGGCTTTGCCCGCGCGAGGACTTGGGAGGTGTTGGCTTTGCTTCTGCGTGATTAGCACTCCCTGTGACCAGGGGCACTTTGGATGTATCTCGCTGTGTTTATGTTTTTGGTTCTTATAATGAAAATGAGATCCCTCGTGTAGCCCTGTGCCATTTTGCACGTCAAACTGAAAGTATATATGCTCGTTGTGGGTATTAGTGTCTCAGCTTAATGACAGAAGCCTCGGACAAATAAATCCATGTGCCATGGAGGATTTTCCTAATGAAACTGAAGTACAATACTGTTTACATAATGTCCTTTAGACTCTATTCAAAGCAGCGGATGCTGGACGTCGCTGTTATCCACCGACACCAGCTAATACGGGTGGAAATGAAAATATAATGCAAAGTGGCAG
>NW_010514292.1:494-21161 GCF_000687285.1 Phaethon lepturus
CTGTTCTCCACCGACACCAGCTAATACGGGTGGAAATGAAAATATAATGCAAAGTGGCAGCTGCTTTTAACTTTTCTGAAAGTCTCCATGTAGTGGCTCTGAGCATCCCCTCTGAACGTTCCCCCTGTGGGTGCTGGGGGTTTTTTTTGGGGGGGTGGTGGTTGTGTGGGGGTTTTTTTGTGGTTTGTTTTTTTTTTTTTTTTTTTTTTTTTTAATATATTGACATTCCAGCCCTTGGAACAAGGTCTTCACTCCTTTTCTCATTTCGAGATCTTGTTTTGGGAGAGCTCTAACACCTGTCCACTGATCGCCTGCCAGTCTGCATCTGTGCCCAGCTGACAGGGCTGTCTGCTTTGACTAATGATGTGATTGATGGACAAAATAAGGAAGAACACACAAAAAAACATTTCTGTCTGGTCTGGTGTGTCAGCAAGCCTTCATCAAGTGGCTGCTGAAGGTATATTTTGCTGCATGCCTCATTACACAGTAATGGCATTCCCAGGCAAAGCTGTTTCTTTTCATGACACAAGACAGCAGGCAGCTTTATGGACTCTGGGCCTATCGAGCCTGGAGGAGAGAAGCACTAAAGAGTGGTCATTTCCAAAAGTGCCTCAAGTTGCTTTTTTGTTGTCATGAATTTAATATGAATCAACACAATATGAAATGAGCATGAGGAATTTTAGTGACTAGCCATTTTTTAAGACTGCTGTCTAAACAGCCATCAAGAAAAAAAACATTTTCTTCTACCAAACCTGTTGCAAAAAGAAGTCATCTGTCAATTTTATTACATTAAAAAAGTACACAGAGGCGTATAGTCCAAACAAATGTCTGCTTCAGCACTAAACATGTGGAAAACGCCACATATCCGAAGCAAAAAAAAGGCAAGTAACTGGCAGGCTGAATGCGGTATTTAACAACCGGGATCTAAATGGCTCTTTATGGAGATCCGTATGAAGAGCGCTCTTGTGCGGTTGGCGTGTTGCGTCAGGGGACTGCCTGCCTCGGGAAGCACAATAATTACGTGACAGCCGTTAGGCAACGTGCGTGGGTGCGGAAGGGCAGCCATGACCCCCCAGCGCACCTCTCGCTTGCGGCCGCCAGCGAAGCACGAGCAGGCCTGGCCTGCGGTGAGAGGGACGCGGGCGGAAGGGAGGCTCCGCCCCTGCACGCGGCACCCCGCCGCCATTTTACTCGTCTGCTCGAAGTCTGCCATTAACATCCATCCTTCCTGCACCTCGTCTTCACTTGGTTTCTCCCGCTCCTCCCCAGGCTTGTCACTTCCCAGGGAGTTTTTGCATTTTGAAATACTGAATTTCATTTGAGAAAAGCAGCAAAAAGTGAGTTATGCTTGTTCACTAAAAATCTTTGTGTCGCTTTCCTGTTCCTGATACAAGAGGTCTCCTACCAGGGGTTATTGGGAATAATTTGCGATTTTAATGAGTTGTGATTAGTTAAGAAATCGTTCTTCACGTAATAAATACTACACAATAAATTAGAAAACATACGAGTTCTTTATAACCACTTAAAGAGAGAAAAACATCGATGTAAATTCTTGTTATGACAAATGTAAAAGATAATCTTTTAAAGTGCATTTAATTTACTGTAATAGTAAAAACCACTTTATCGATGCCTAAGAGTACAGAAAAAAATGAATGCAGGAGAATTCAAAGCAAATAAATAGCGTGATTAAATTCTGTATGGCACTTACTTACAGACACAATCATGTTACCCTTACATGTGAGTTAAAATAATAATAATAGAAATACCATTTTTGATTCAAGAATAAAAGACTTCTGCGTAGATGTGAACAACTAAAGGCTGTTAACCTGCTTGCTTTAGTCTCGATACTAAATAAGGCAATTCCAGGCTCAAGGGAAGAAGAAATCCTGTTGATTGAAAAGTTTAAACAAAGTAATTATTCTATCAAGTGTGGTAGGGGAGCTAAGTACCACGAAATATCAAACACCTGCAGCTTTCCAAGAAGTTCTCTGCTGAAAACCAGAAGCAGCTGGGTGGAGGAGAGGCCATTTTATCAGTAACCAATGGGTTTCTGTGCTCCACTGACCTTGAAGTCAATACCAGTGCCAAGAGCTCACTGTCTGCTGTTTCTTCTTGCATTATTGGTCTGAGAACCATAAAAATGTCAGAGATTTACTATAAATCACAATTCAGTGGGGTTTTGTTGTCTTGGTTCTTTTTTTTTTTTTTTTTTTTTTGCTTTAGCTGAGTCTGGTCATATTCATTTGTGAATTGTGGGCAAGCAGTTAGCAGAACGTGTCTCATTACCTTTTCCAGGGAGCTTTGCTATCTTTTTAATAGGTAGCTTTGCGTTTCCGCGCTCATTTTGGTACCGCTGGTGGATGGGGTTGGGGTGGGGGTGGCTGGTAGGGGCGTGCTACGATGGTCCCGCTGTAGGCTGTGGTGTGGGCACCGAGGGGAAAGAAGGGCTATTTTCTTATCTCCCTCGCTGCTTTTTTTAATCGCTCGGATTCAGTTTCTGCTTTGGTAAGGGAGACATTCCATTTTTTTGGCCTCTTTTCCCTGAAGTTGCTGTGTGTGTCAAATTTGTCATGGTTTAATGGCTTACTGTATTTCCCTGCACTGGAACCACTAAACACATTTTCATTTAAGTTGGGATCTTTAAAGAATGATCATCTTATCCATCTGTTCAGAAAGCACAAAGACACAAATCTGGGTCAGAAAAGAGACTTGGAAAAATCCCCTGTACTCAATCAGTTTCTGGCAAGTGAATTTGTCTCATGACTTCGGGAGCTGGTGGAAAAAGAGAGAATTTAGCTGCAAAAATATTCTTTTATCAGCTCTTTGCTTGGAGCCATGGCACAGGGGTTTCCAGTTTTTTAGATGGTAGCAGAAGAACTCAAAAGGATATTTAACCTTAGGTTATTTTCTTTAATCTTAGAGGAACCATCCACCCGTTAACATGCCTATATATATATTTATATAGAGGAGCATACAATCTTTTCTTTCTTAATCAGGTTTGTGTATCTTCCTTGATTGATTTTCCCTTTTCCAAAATCTTTAATAATTTTCTTCATGGTTTCTGCATCCTGTCCAGGCTTTTCTTTCTGTCTCAGTACGTGATACAGTAGTTAAAACCTATGGTTCTAGAAGAAATCTGCTTATTTCCTCATTGTTTCTCACAGGGGAAGAAAAAAAAAAAGCATCTGAAGATCAGATGGCTTAATTATATGTCATTTGGATTGGAGGATGGGGTTGTGTGTATTTGAGGTATTGGAACTATTTTATGAGAATGTATTTTTATAAAGATCATCTGTATAAAAAGAAAAGCAGGTTTTGTCCTTGCTGTCTTTTTGAATCCAGGTCCTAGGACTGGAATCCATAGTCTACTAGAGTCAATAGACTTTCACAAACTTTTGAGCTACAGACTCAAATTTTTCTAGGACGAGTACTTTTTACTCCACTTTTATAAATGTTCCTGTTGATTGAATTGGGAATTTGACACATACAAGACTATTGAATTGTGTGTCATGGAGGAGGTTGAGTTGTGCTCCTTGTTCCTACAGGAATCACCAGGAATCCATGAACAAATCCTGAAACACCTGCCCCCTTGGCAACGCAGGGGCTTTTTGGTTATGTGAAGTCGGTACTCACATTTGCAATGTCTGTGTCTGTTGAAAACATCTTGAGATCCTCTTAATTGTTATTTATGGATATTGAATATTATTATTAGTATTGTTTATTAATATTAATTAGTGGAAAGGAGCAGGATTGAAAGGACAAAGGTAGTATGCGATGCCCACTGGGGAAGGGAGCGAGATGCTCCTGCGGAACCAGGATGGAGTTGTTTGTCAATAGCGAATAACTCCGTCTCCCTTGAAGAGATGACGGGCAAAGTCCTGAGGAAGTGTTTGGCACAAGTCATGCTGTCCCAACTCCTTTCTCCCTGATAACTTTGGATGTGATCCCATAGTTAACCTCTCAGAAATGCAGACCAAAGTCTTCTCTTGAAACAGCAAGCCCTGCCTTTGCCTGGCAAATGCTGGTGTCAGCAAGACTGGGATGCACAGCCATGGCGAGAATCCTGTTCTGGGAAAAAGCTACGAAAAATACCCAATAAACTATGGGTCGCAACATTAGAATGCTGTAGACATGTCGAACTTTGGAAGGTTTAATGGAAAATGTTACATAGTTGTTGATTATTAGCATGAGGACTTTTTTCCGCTTTAAAAAGAAGAAAAACTAATTATTAGTTCTTGACTGCTTTGTGACCACTGATCTTTATAGAGTGCGATGATGACTAGAGCTCTGTGAATAACTGATGTTTCTGTTCCTTGGCAATACTAAATGTGGATAAATGGTTCAGAGTCAAATTAATTTTTTTGTTCCACTTACTTGACTGTTGATTTTTATTTCTTTTTTTTAGCTTTCAAAACCGAATGGAAGAAAATGTCAAAAAAAACTTCAGCCCTTGAAATTTTTTTTTGTTTAAAAGGTTTCCGTATTCTCAGATTTATATTTTTTAGTGTTGCTGTGCTTTTACCAATGCAAATGGTGCAGTGAAGTGGAAGTGAATTTGCTAGCTGTTTCCCTGTTTTCATATTTGTGTGTTTTTAACTGGAGAGAAGGATTTTGGTAGAATAGTTTTGCTTAGATCTAGTGACAGTACCTTGCATATGGGAATCATTAAGATGTGAGATTAAGAACCTATCAGCTGAAGGCAATAAAATAAATTTTAAACTTCTGGTGTCCACAAGAGGGGAAAATCCTGCCCTTTGTTAGCATGTCCCTCGGGTTGTAACAGTGAGATGCTTAAGACTGATACGGAGTTTAAGGCCCCCATATGGTGACCTCTCAGACCAAGCCACTGATGGCTACTGTGTGTATTTGCGAGTGGGGAGAGATATCCTCACTCACGAGAAAAGTTTCCTCTCTCTCTCTCCATTTATGTTGCATTTTTTTGTCCCTGTGGTGTTTTGGGTATGGGTCTATACCAGCATCTGGAGCAGAGAGCTCTAATACACTCATGACCGCACCTTTTCCCCTTAAACATGTCAAGCAATGAGCATGGTTGAGGAGCTACATTGTCTATCAGTTCAAAATCTGTTAGTGTAAAATGTATGGTATATATGTACACTATTGTATTAAACATTATATGCATATGCAATACGTTAGGAGAATGCCGTATATAATGCAGCCACCATATGTCATATAAAATAAAAACGAAGAGGGTATATGAGCAAATACTGTACAGCATATGGCAATATGAATATTAACCTCAATCTATAAATAGTTCCTGAAATATCTGTTTTAAAATAAGGAAAGAAACCTAACATAATAGCAATTGAGTAGAAATTGTGCGTCTTTTAAAGTTCTTCATGTCAAGGAGGCAAAATATCATTCCAATACTTAGATTTAATATGTACTTTACACAAAAATAAATAATGTAATATTTTCATGTCAGGCATAGAATTTTATGATTTTTATGATGATCATGGAATTGGGATTCATATTTTATAGATAGCACTAATAACATAAAGAAAATGCACCAGAGGAAAGACCTTAAGGAAGGAGGATTGGTGGTGAAGTTGCAGGAAGGAATGGAAAACTTATTCTAATTAAGCCTTTTTATTAGGTTTTGGTTTTGTATTCAGAATAGTTGTTGGGATATTCAGAAGGCAAACACATTGATTTTAAATGTTTAAAATAGAGAACAATAAATGGCTCTGTTTCCGATTGCAATCAAAATAACATTGAACTAATTGCTTTTGAAGGTAATTTAATATGTGTTTAATCTTAAGGCAGTGTTTGTTCATATATGTAGTTTATACATGTTGACTATTAATTGGTGTCTATTACCACCAAATCCCCATTTCAGATCTTCTGAAAGACAGGGATAGTGTAACACACTTGGGTCACTACTGTTTGCTCTTTGCATTCTCTATCAGTGAACGTGCCAAAACCTAATCTCATATGGAGAGACTTGCTAACGATGACTTGACAGCCAGTGTTCCCCCAAGGAAAACAGTATTTTCTTATATGTGGGACACTTTGGAGAGGGAGCAGGGAGCAATATGAATTTATGCCCGGAGCAAAATAAAAGATGAACCTTGATTATCTTGAGCTTCCTTGGCATATGGGGCAGCGCTAGAACAGGATCAACATCACAAAAGATTATATTTTTACCAAGCAGTTTAATTGGGCTATTCTGCCAGGAGGTTGTGGGGAACTGGATTCCATGACCAACTTTATTTATAAAGGGACTTTTGACTTGGGTTTCCTGCTCCCCAAGCTGTGCACTACAGGTTTTGTTAGACTGGGGAACCAGAAGGGAAATATTCCACATCATTCCTATGGGAATCGCCCCAGTTTTCACATAGTCTTATGTTGCAGCCTGTTTACCTTTTCTTTCTTTTTTTGAGTGCAGTGCTGCTGTGTGAATACGAGTTTGTCCAGCTGGTCAGTGCTCTGGGTTCACAAAGGACAAACCCAGTCCTCATGGGTTATTTTCAACTTAATTACTTCTCATTAGAGTAAAGGATCATGGTTAGATGGAGGAAAAGCAGGTTGTAAGGAGAAGGGAAGCTGCTTGGGGAAGAAAGGGGGCCAGTGCAGTGGGAAGAGAAGGGAAATCCTTTTCTTGTGTAGGTGATGACACAAGAGCTGCTCAGGAAGGAAGGTCCTAGCTGTGGGAATTTTCCGCTTCCACCTTGAAGCAGATGAGTTGACGTGCCTGCTAAGAAAATGAAAAAGAATATTTTCTTTTACTGAGAATTAGCCCAGTCCATGTTTCCATTGCTAAGGGGACACAGGATAATTCTGCTATCAGCTTTGTTATTTACTTCATCTTTGGCTCATCCAGCAGCTGCTTCCTTGAATCAACATGTCCCTACCAAATTACGGTAAGGTTTTTTTACTTAATTTATGAGACAAACCAAAAGTCTTTTAGGACAAGGAATGGATTGCCAGGGCAGTTTCACCTAGGGTCTGCTTTAACAGTATTTCATATAGTAGAAACCTTGAGGAGATGGCCCTTTGAACTGATCTGGATTTTCTACAGACCGTTGTGTATGTGAAGGGCTCAGTCTGTTCCCTAGTCCTGGGATGCAGCATTAAGAAATACAGCGGTGCTATTGATGCAGCACTTTCTCCTAAAATACATAAGAATTTATCCTAGTAGACTTCCCAAGTGTCACCTAACAGGAAAAATAAAAGCGTGTGCTCAGCAGCAGCAGGAGGCAGAGCCTCGCTGACAGCAGCTCCTTCCCTTCGTCTTGATGGCAGGCCATCAAAGGCCAGTACCAGGAGCACTGGCAGCAATGGGGAAACCCTTCCCACTGTAAGTATTTCAATTTCTACTGCATTATCTCGGATGTCTGGGCTGGTGCTTTAGCGTCAGGCATGTAAAATGTGCTCTGTGAGGGTGAATTAGAGCATCACCTGTACACCTACCATGTTGCAAATTCATAGATAGGAGCAAGTGCCAAAGTGCAGCTTGTGCTTTACCACATAGTCCCACGTCTATGAGTGTGCTTTCAAGGTGCCTACCAGTACCTGGGGTTTGTTACCTATATGCTAGGATGCCGTGGGTTGAAAGCAGGCTGGGCTCCTGACCCAACTCTAGATTTCACTGGAAATTTGAACTGTGGTGTGTAGAACTTGGGAGGCTGGGGGTAGGTGCAAGCACTGTTCTTGTCAGAGGCCAGTAGCAGCCCTGTGCTAACCTGAGCCACTGACTGCTAGAGGACAAAGCCTTTAGAGGAGAAACCATCTTGCTCTGGTCCATGGCAGGGTGACACTGCAGCTAGCTGCTCACCTGGCAGGAGTTACTCCTAAATACCTCATGATACTCTAGCATTGCCAATTTTCCATATTTAACATGTATCATTAGAACCTGATGGTCCCAAAAGCCCAGTACAGTCAGTATTGCTTGTACGTGTATATATGTTTTAGTTCCCGAAGTGCATGTTTATCTGATTGAGCTGGTAGCAGGCTCTGACAAGGTGTCTGTCACTTCTGCTCAGATACTGAATTCACTGGGGTTTTCTGGTGGACCATTTTACTTTCTGTGTTCTGTAATACCCGACCTGTAGTGGAAGGAAAGGAGGACTCCACAAAATACCTGAATTTTACCTTTACCTTCTGAATTATGCTTTTTTGATTCGAAGTGGGATGCTTTGGTCCGGCTACGTTTTGCTTTCTACCAGATAGTAGAAATAATACCGTAGAGCACAATTCTCATAGTAGTTGTCATTACTTGCAAGCATAGTAAAGAAAAATAATTGACTAGAAAAAGGTTTGATAACTCAGAGTTTTATGTTTCTCAGAAATGACTCATTCCCATATGCATCCTACAAACTGCATTCTGCACGCTGAACTCACTATAACCTGCTCTTAGAGAGGCTCTTGTCTCACATTCCCGTTTTGGCATTAGGAACAATAAAAGTAACAGCAGCTTTGAAGAGTATGTAAATGTATAATGGCTTTCCAAAGCGGATTGATAATTACTTATTGCACTAAATAATCCTAGAAGTGTGTTAGAGGAGGAATGTGAGAAGAACGAATGAACTTACATAAGTAGAGAAATCTATGCATCCCTTCTGCTGTCTGATTCATTTAAACAGTCTTATTACAGTATCAATGTGGAGGGGAGATAATGAAGGTTGGTTTATGTTGTTACATTTTTTTTCCTGTTTGTTTTATTTGAATAAATGCAATGGTAGCTATGGGTGGAGTTAGCAGCCACCAGTGCCACTAAAATGTTGCATTTACCTCACCCTGTGTAGCATGGGGAAATACAGCAAATGTGTTAAATGCCAAAAGTTAAATTCCTGTGCAGTAAATATTTTGGCTGCTCTAAATTGGAGTTTTGTTGTTTTGAAAAACATTTCCTTTTGTAGAATTTTTTTAAATAAGCTTTCAGCTGGCACCAACTAAATGAATTTGACCTTTTGAAAGCTAATTTCCAAGAATTACCTCCTCTTTCATACTAGATTATTTTGTAAATAAAAAGGTGTGACACAAGACCATAGGAAGCAATTGGCTTTTATTCATCAATGCCTGCCTCTTGAAATCAGTCAGCACAATGGAGCTCAATACTCCTGTTAGAGGACAGGTAGTAACATATTGCTGGCTACTTTTTCCCTCTTCTTTTTCCCTCTTTTTCTCTGGAGGTTGACTTTTCAACAGGTAGCTTTTAATTTAGTGGGTAAGAAATTACGCTTGTGCTTTATCCATTCACAGTAAATATGGGATTCATTTTTGTAGCTGTGGTATGAAGGACATATTTTGGTATCTGCTGCAGGGGTACTGAGAAGGTGGAATTTTTACAGGTGCAGAATGACACATGCAAAAAGGCAGCTCGGGTTGCGGTCCAGCTGAAATTCAAGTCTTAGAACTGATGCAGCTGCAAACCTCCGTTTAACCTTCTGAGTTGCATGTAATTTAAAACTAATTGTTACTTGAGATGTACACAGAGTGGGAATAAGAATGTGTGTGTCCTTCCCTCCCCTTTTGTCAGCTGGATTTGAGCTGACGTTCCACGGACCCTGCCCTGTGTGTTGCCACTGGGCACCGCTGGCCACAGCTGGCGGTGAGAGCACTGGGGAGTTGAGCAGCAGCTATTTTTGAAGCAGTACCACAGTGGAGAACAAGGCCGGGGTATTGCAGAAGGGGCAAGCACATGTCTCTCTTTCAGTGTAATTTATTTGTATTTTTATCTGTGATCATAATTTTTGCCCTCAGTGAAGTCTTGGGACCGGGAACCTTATCGCCTGCATAGGTGAAAGATGATGCAATGCTGACATGGCTTCTGCTGCCTTGTGTTGCCTGTGTTCCACCTTCAGCACTGATGGAGGGGTTACTGCATCGGGCATGGGCAGGGAATGGTCACTTTAAGCAGTTAAGGGAGCAGTTATTTTTTAGCTGATTTTTAAAAATCTTCTATATCCAGCAGTTCTCACTGAAGAGGCTTAAAAGAAGTACTTACTTGTCTTTGAATCCATGGCAAATTCATTTCATTACTATATTTCAATTAGCAAAATTAACTGAGAACATTTAACATTAATTGGCCTGTGCTTTTTTTGAATGCTTACCTCTCCCTTCTGGAAAACATGCTTGTTTGCTTGTTTTCCGAATAAAAACTCCATGGAAAATATTTGCAAAGATCTTACTTTAGGGCTAAAATCCTTGGAAGAAATCAGCTAGAATTACACCTTCTCTGTGAAATAGCAGCAATTAGGATAGACGCCCTCCTCTAACTCTGAGCCAGGCAGCTTGGGTGACAAATATGTCAAATTAATACATCACCAGGTATGAAAGCGCAGTTAGAATTTGACTGAGGTACTTCCAGCCTGAGAAAGGGAACGATTTATCAATGCAAACTTAATAACATCTATTTGAATCTAACTAAAAATCAATATTTCATTACCAAATTGTTAGTGAGAATGAAGAAAAATTGCGGAAGTCGGGCAGTTTGGTGGAAGAGAAGCATCAGGAGTTCAATGTGAAGACGGGATGATTCATGAGGCCAAGCCGGTGGAAGGGTGAAGGAGGACGAATGCAGAAAACTTGGAGGGCCCTCTCTCTGGTGACCTTGGCAGTGAAAGGAAAAAAAAATACCAGAAAATGAAAGTGACTGTCAACTCCCAACAGGGATGGATCACACCATAAATCAAGCATAGCCCTGAGAGAAAAGAGAGGGGCTTAGGGTGGGGGGCAAGCATGGCAGGGGAAACCGTTGGGTAATTTAACTCTTTGAACCTTGGATGCCTTTTATTTGTACCTTAGTGGAGTTGATAAAACATATGTGAGTCCCCTCCCTTTGCAAAGGTTTACATAAAAATGTGTCAGAGGCAGATAAATGGTGAAACATTGCTTTCCATTGGCTGGGATTTAACGTACAGTACCAATAAGCATTTCCTTCAGCCCAGGAAAAGAGAAAAACGAGAGACTGAGGCTCCTGTGACACATAACTAAATCAGTTGGTTGGGAGGCCTAATCCGGGAGAGACTTTTTGGTGATTTGCAGGGAAAAAAAAATACAGATTTAAGGAATTACTATTTCTATTACTGAAATAATCTATTGATCTGAAGAGCAAGAAAAAAAATAATCACTCCTTTATGCCTAAAATACAAATGAAACTGGAGGGATCTTGGATTTTTTTTTTTAACCTTTAATGTTTTGTTTAGTTCGTCAAATCTGTTCTCTGACAGAGGTAAAGTGAAGGAGGGGACTGCCACAGAGGGGTTAGTAACTGTCCTCTGGCAGGGGCTGAAGGGGATTCACAGGAGAATTGAGTATTACCTCCCTCAACCTGAATTAAGACACAATCTGAGCACTTTATTTGCTAAAGAGAGGCACAAAGTATTTCTCCATTTTTTCCAGAGGCTGTTTTTTACCTTTTGTCCTGACATTCCCGTATTTTCTTTTTCTCATCCATCACAAAAAGGGATCTGTGTTTTCCTTTGTGGGCCAAAGCTCATTCCATCCATACCATCCATGAAAAGTGAGAATCTTTCAGTTTTGGTTGGAAAAAGGACTTGCAGTAGGACGCCTGTATCCTGAGCAGTCATTGCAATAGCTACTGAGGTGGGAGGCAAACCCTGGCTGCATCAGCAGGTTTGCATAAAGGTGCAATGAAGTATGTTCTGATCTGTACTGCCGGGAAAGGTAGCTGCGGTGTTGTGTTTGACTTCTGCCTGTCTGAAGGGTGGCAGAAGTTTTAATGCTAGAGGTCTTAGAAATGCACCTTTGGAAGACCGTGCTGGAGCACTCCAGTGCCGGGCTTCCTCCTGTGGGCCAGCCAGCTGTGCCACAGCTTTGAAAGCAATGGCAGCGGGTCGTTGCTGTGATTCCACACCCCTTATAATGGTCTTCACCATGCAC
This sequence comes from Phaethon lepturus, assembly GCF_000687285.1. Taxonomy (NCBI): domain Eukaryota; kingdom Metazoa; phylum Chordata; class Aves; order Phaethontiformes; family Phaethontidae; genus Phaethon; species Phaethon lepturus. Next base: position 12,360 of record NW_010514292.1, read on the forward strand.
GTGCTGGGTACAGCAGCTTTCCATCCGTCTGGGAGAAAGCAAAGGAGGGAAGTGGCTCCCCAGCTCTTAAAGCCTGTATAAATACCTCTGGCTTGAAGGCGGTGGGAAGATGCAAAGAGATGTGAACTAATGGGTTGAGGGAGAGGGACTTGTGTGTTGTGCTAAAAAGCTGCCACCTCCAAAGAAGAGGAAAGCCCAGGAACTGTGGCACTGGTCACTTCATAAGCCACTGAAAGTCAGTTTTGCTTATACCTGGGGCATCCTTTGCTCCATCTTTGTGTGGTGGCAGAGTGATCCTGAAAACGAACATGTTTTTGCTCATTCTTGCCTTAGTTTTCAGCTGAACCAATTTGCTGGTCTGTCTTGAGGCATTTGCCTGCATGGTGCTGCCCACAAGAGAAGACAACACCTGCTGTGCCCAGCACCACGCAGTTATGGGGGACCGGGCATGGGTTGTTGCCTCCTCTGGCGCTCCCAGGGTGAGGGCTCAGGGTGGCACAGGCAGCCTCACCGGCTCTGGATTTTGGGGGTAGCCTTATGCTTCTGCTGTGAAGTAGTCGGTAGATTGGTAGAAGAGCCCTCTTCCTAAGATTGCCCAACGCAGCTGTCCTGCTGTGTTGATGCTGTGGTAAATGGGGAGATGTTTCCAGGGACGTGAGCAGCTCCTGGGTGGCAGAGACCTCCCGAAGCAGCTCAGAGGACTCCCGGGCTTTTGTTTTGCCGGTTGCACCTGAGAGGCAATGCGGTAAATCAGGTACCAGCAGGAGGGCAAATAAGGGGCAAAAGTGTGGCTCAGAAAACATGGCAAAGTACATATGGATCCCTGCATGCTCACCAGTTCACTTGTGGTACTGCTTTTTTTATCTAAATATAGGACTCATCTCAAAGCCTCACATGAGAAGTTGCAGATCTAATCAAGGTCAGAAGAACATTAAAAAAAATTGGAACAGGAAAAGGCCATCAGGACCAATGTTTCTGTTCCTTTTTTCCTCCTGTCTTAGCTCTGGATCTTGGCTCTAATTGCCATTTATTTTTTATTGCTCTCACTATACTTCTCATATAATGTTTATATTAATGGGCAGGGGGAGGGGGGAAGTGAAGAAACACCAGGAAATGGAGTGCAATTGGAGTATGTGAGATGTGGCTTTTGTCTTCTTTATCACTGTTTTCTTGTAGTACTTCCAGCTCAGATATTAATTTATCATTGAGAGTGCCGCAGAAGTGTGGTCCCTTGTATTTTATTGAAGGCTTGATCTAAATTCCAGATGGTCTCCATGTGATCAAACCAGCCATGGGCAAATAGGATATTTCTTTGTGTCTATATTTGATTTCTTTGCCAAATTCATACCTATCTAATCTTCTACCCATGAGCCTGCATTCATTCATTCATTCCTTAAAGTGTGCAACAGCTCCACCTCCTCATGGGCTAGAGACAATAAGGATGATTGCAAACATTCACCATCTAAATGCAGTTAAAATGCGATGCTCTTGCACACAAATAATAGCTCTTGACGTCAAGAGAATGTATCTCTAAAATTTACAGCAGAAAATTAATTCTTCTCCTCACGGGATGAAGGGTTCTTAGAGAATATGCAATGGGGGATGTGAGTGTATTGGCACGACACTGCTTCAAGTAAGTGCTTTGATTTTGGTGATGTGAAGAACCGTGAAATATTACTCATGAAAATCCACAGAGCCCTTCTGCTTGTGGAAACCCTACTTTAGTGCAGGAGTTTAATGGATGTGAATGAGAGACCATCTATGCCAACTAGGTGGTTCTTTCTTAAAAAAGAAAATAAGAAAAGGCGAATTTCAGATTATAACAAAATTCTATATACTTCAGAACGTAGAAGTAACAATATAAAAACCTTCTTAATCATGATATGATTAAAGGATTTTTAAAAGCTGCTCGTAGTCACATTTCCATTTCCCGATAAATTCCGTACTCTCTTTCAAATCACTTCTCATCATAATAATACGAACTGTAAAAGATCCTTCCATTTCTGTAACCTGCTATGAAATAAAAGGGGGGCGGAAAGAAGAGAATTAAGAAGGCTCCAAGTTTTATCATTCTGTTCATAAAGCAGCACTGCAACCGAACTGCAGCGCAGAAAAGAAACAGACACTGTACTGTCTGAGGTATTCTGTGCCGTAAAGTCCCATAATAGAAACAGATGGCAAAAACGCCTTGGAAGTGAGGGAAGCACTGTACATGCAGCTCTACCCCAACATATGAAGAGATTCAGGCCTGACACATAAAGGAATACGTCTGGAGCTCTGCCAGCGCTACTGTGTGGTGCAGCAGTTGGTGCTGGAGATGAGAGAAGCCGCGGTTTGGGCTTTGGGGCTCTGGAGCGGCTCGGCAGCAGGACCTTTTCCCGCGCTTTAGCGGGCGTGCTGTTCTGGCTGGGGCAGCGGAGGTGAATGGAAAACCTCGCGGGGTGTCGTCGGGCGCGTCCCCCGAAGCCCCTTGGCGCCGTAGCAGCCCGGGTGCGCTGCAAAGCGCTGTGTGTTCTATGCCAGGGTGGGGTCAGCCTTGTCTTTCTCGCCCTCCTTCTGCTAAACAGGGATCTTAATATCTGGTGTGAGCCAAGCAACGTTGTGTGGCGACTGTTGTGCATGCAGTGAAAATGGCAAAACTATTTTATTCATCTCTGGTATCTAGCTAAGGAAATGTCACTTATTTCATCTGGCGTTGTTTCACTGGTCCTGCTATGAGTGAAAGGAAATATAATGTGTGCATTGCACTGGAGGGGGAGCTGAAGGTCAGGAGTGAAATATAGCTTTCTGCTGCACTTGGTCTCAGTCTGAATGTTACCTACATTATCATCAGAGCTCACTGTCATAATGGGGAGACCTTGTCACAGGAAGGAGGTCACCTAGAAACGGGAAGAAAAATTGGGGGAAAAATACTAAATAAGATAAACTAAAAAGATGACCAGTAGGGTCCCCAAACTTCCTTTGTGTGTGTTTGAGAGCAGTAAATTATCTGCAAAAGACATGCTTGTCCTCCAGCACCTGGAATCCCGCTGTTGTCCTGGGCCTGAGGTGCCACTCTCCTAACTTCCCTTAATTTTGTTATCAGCATCTTTCCACCGGTGTGTCTAGCTTTTACCGTTGTGCTTTTGCGACGGCTTGGTTTTACAAACTCCAATTCCATTTTGGGGCAGTAGCTTTTCAGATATTCTCGGAAGAGGGGGATATATCAGATTGTTTTCATTAGAAAACAGACCATGACAAAGAAACTTCCCTACCCTCTCTGCTCCTGAGGCCCCGCAGCAGCCCCCTGAAACACGCTTGTGGTGCCGGCACAGTGCCACGGGAGGAGCCGGCAGCGCGACTGGCGTGCGTCATCGTGAGCTCTTCCTCACCACCACGGGTAAATTTTGCTTCAAAGTTTCTGGAGGCCAGACCTGTCTTCCCACTGCATGGCTGCAACTTCTGCCTAATGGCAGGGCAGAAGAGATTTTAAACATTAGTGTGAAGAATGGTAAGTATTGCGTTGGATCTGCACTGTTTGCATACCCTCCAGCCACCCAATTAACAGCCTAATATCTGTGCATAGCCTCTTTCATCTAAAGATGTCAAAGAGCTTTGCAAACATTAATTCATATTAATATGTTGCCAAAAACAAACAAACAAACAAATGTTTCCTTAGTGCTTCCAGGCCTCTCCTCCGCCTGACACAAATTCAAACCAGTGATCTCCAAGGTGGTGCTGGGCACCCATTCTGGTAAGGAGGCCATCCCTCACCATGTCGAGCAGCGAGGGTCTGCTCTCTTCCAAGACCACCAACAAGCGTCCTGGCTCCCGCTCAGCAAGGCTCAGAGGCCACCTTCCCCTTGACATGCCACAGTAAATGCTTGCGTGGTTTCTCCCCGGTCCTGTCAAAATAATCTAGATTAGCAGCTGCTGTTACTAATGGTGCAGGAGCTAATCTCAACAGCTTCGCCAGCGCAAAGGTAGGAGGGGTCACGCCTGCAGGGCTGCGGCAGCTGTGGAGGGCGTGAGAGGTGCCAAGACCCCGGGGCATTGACATTTGGGGCTCAGCCGTGACCTGGGGTGATGTTTGCTCAGGGTACGTCCACCTCGGAGACCCCTCAGCTGGCTGGACAGCTGTCTGTCTGTCTCTCTGCAAACACGATTAGGTAGGGTACAAAGAAATTGTGGTAAACATCCAGAAATTCAAATCACTGATCATATGACATCTCCTTGCTGATTTGCAGTAAATCCGTTGGAGACTCACCAGCATTCAGGCTTCAACAGCTAAAGCTTGAACGTAAAGATTTTACTTTTCAGACTACTGGGAGAAATTTCAGCTCAAGCCTTTTCACATGAAATAAGTCAAATTTTATGTTTGCCTTAAAAAAAAAAAAAATTTAAAATCACCCAACCAAAAACCCCCACTGAAATCATAATCAGGACAAACTGAGTTTTGAGATTTATAGTGACAGTTTGTGCAACTCAACCATTCTGAAGTTTTTTTATTCTTGTGTCCAATGTTGTGGGATCACTAACAGGTATGTGGAGATGGGAGAGCCGCTGCCTTAGCACAGTCACCGGGAGCTGGCCGAAGGGGATCTTCGCGGATCTTTCCTTTGGAAGGACGGTATTCAACCGCTGAAATACAAAGCCAGGTACCAATATGAGCATTAGCTCACATAAAATGTACTCTTTCATCTCAGTTTAGTTGTTATTCTGACAGTTTAAGCTTCTCAAATGCTGTATCTCTTTTTAATGAAGAAATTGCACACTCACATGCAGAAGTCACATATTTACAGCACAGAACACCTATTGATATATTTTGGTCATTTTAACTGAATTTGGAAGTCTTTATAAAGTGAGAAATACAACATTTCATTACACAATTATAGCTAATTATTTTAGAAATACAGTTTAAATGCAAGTTATCTTAAATTTATTGCTTATGTGACTGGGAAGATCTAAGCAAAACCTGAAAATCATAAACCCTTCCAGAACATTATTTTTTATGCAGTCCAAAATGTGACACATGGGGTCTTTAATAATTCACTACTTGTTAACATTAAACAACTGTTAACATGCTCAAATAATTAGTTATGCTTGCTTGACATGTTTGCATCTTTAATAATTGATGCATTTATCTTAATTACTAACAGTATTATGGTCGTAATATGCATCTTTTTTCTATCTTAAAATTTTAACAAAAACTGACTTTTTGCCAAAAATGATTATCCTCTAAGTTTTAATTACTCATTGTAATTAAATTGCAAGCTGCAGTATTTTATTAAAAATATCTTTCACAAAAAATATTTAATGGAAAAGAGGTGATTTGTTGTTTATGCATCACACTTAGTAAATATTTCATAAGTTTCATATTACCCTTTCAGAGCAGATATAAAAACCATAACATTCTTAATATAAGAGTCAATTTAAAAGCTGCTGTAGTAGTCTTCATTTCTCCTCCCAAAGGTTTGCAGAAGTCAGTGAATAAAGGAAGACAAAAAGACAAACAAAAAAAATGTGGTGGTGATTGTAAATAGGCTGCCCACAGTGACAGGAACTGAGGTTGGAGATGTTGTGCTGGTGAGTATATAACGTTCTCCAGTGGAATTAGTCTGACTTGAAATAGAGATGAACGTTAGAAGTTTTTTCATTCTTCAGTGTTCTTCTGATTCAACTTTCACTTGTAGGCTGCTAATAACAATAGTGGCAGTACTTTGACTGTAATCATTTATTTATTGCATTGCTGATAGAGATAGGGGTGAGCTTTGTGTCAGCCAATTTAAAAAGACTGTGTTTCAGGGCCTTCCCATTGGTAAGACAGACTGTTTTAGATTAAGTTGGCTGTTTCTGGTCCTGAAACGCAGTGGAGTCAATTACCCCTCCAGTGGAATGACAAAACTCATTAATGGTGTCAAAGGATTCAGCCGCATCCGTGTTCTGGCGTGTGGTTGTGTTCCTTCCCAAGTGACCCACAAAGATGCTTGAAATGGCATCAGCATATTATTGGCAGGAAACAGTCTATTTGGGAGATGAAAATGTTGTCCAAAGTTTTAGAAATAAAACCCAAAAGCTGTGAGACGCTGTCTCACGGTGCTACAGACCACATGTCTGGGTTTCGTTTAGCAAGTGACTAACGAGAGCCCAGCTTGTCTCTGAGGTAGGTGGCTTCCGTGGAGTTAATACTTGGACCATGAGCCGTAGTCAGCCAAAACACTGCATTTTTAATGACCAAATGTGCCTGGGAGTAGATCTGGTGTGTGTGTATATATATGTAAAAGGGTTTTTAAGGTGAGTCAGTAGACCTAAGGTGCAGAAATGTCCCACACATCCCACAGAGCGTGCGGAGAGATCATGACCTATCCATGAGTGCCTTTTCCAAGCCCTCAGCTTAGAAGTCTTCTTTCAGAAGGATTTACCCCAGAGATGACCCTTTGCCAGAAAAACAGCTTGAGATCAGATGGAGAAGAATGCTGAACTCTGATGGTGAGCTCTGTGTGGAACATACTGCTTGCCTTCTCAACTATTTGGGGGCTTTCCTGCCTGCAGTAAATGAAACTTGCATATTTAGTCCTGAGGTGCCAGCAGAGCCCCTGGTCCTTCAGCTTCTGCATCAGCGACAATGCTGCGGTGAAGATTTGAACCTATTGAGAGAATTAGACACAGAGCAAAAGTAATATGACGTTTAGTCCCTAGGAATCGCTTAAACCAGAATGCAAGAGCGGCTCGCAGGCAGGCCTGTAGTACAGCTGGCTGTGGTGTCCAGCGCTGAGTGGCACACATCCAACGTGCATGGGTAGGAATGGCACAAATGTGGCAACGGCCACCCTTCCAACTGCTGCGTCCAGATTCGCTGTATACATCTAATCTAACCTGCCTCTTCTGGCAGATTTAGAAGACTCTCACTGTTACAAAGTCCTCATGTCCTTGACATGGTGTTCTTCAAAAAAATGATTTCAAGTGTGATTTTAGAGTTAAATAAAAATTTACACATCACGGATCTATTAATCATTTTTTCCCTTCTGTGGGTGTATCTTCAGATTTCAGTGATTGATTTATGTGGCCAGATGGGTGCATTTGTTTCCTGCTGTCTTTCAGTCCAGCAGAATCCATGCATGCTGTGCAGTACTGTGGGCTTGAACTTTCACTTAAAATGCACTGCTGTACATAAACTCTGAATATTATTCCATGTTTGGAATGAATGGGTTTCAGATGTGAATCCCTTGGATGTGACACAGGTTGAGTTTTTACCTCTCAAGTAGTAAAGAGGCCATTCCTTTTAGCTTTAATAGGAAAACCTCATTATCGCAGAAGGAGGTCCTCTTCATGTCCTACAGGTTTTTGCTCCAAAGGCCTTTGCATTTTCTGTCACCACATAACATGTAGAAACTCATTAATTGAAGCCAGCAATAAAGGGTTGTCACAGAAGTTTACTGTGGGGAAAGCGACCTGTAGTCTACACATGGATTTCCATTGACATGTGCTAACATTGTAAAGAAAATTTGCGTACAGTACTGTAGGGTCAGTGTTCCTGGATCCAGGAACCATGAGAACAAAGACCATGAAGACCTGAGAAGAGGTTCTATGGAAAGAGCTAGAACTGGAATAGAGTGGAGGTAGTAGTTTGATTCTCAGCAATATTGTATGCAAGGGCATGTGTAGGCATATGGTGTCTTCCTGGTCTTCGAAAGCTGAATGTAAATCTTTATCCAGATGATGCAAACACTTGTGATGACAAGTCCATTCCTGACAGAGGACTGGAAGTCTCAGAAGCAACAGGTTTCCGAAGGCATGTGAAGGATGGTAGGAGAAAGGAAGAAGGATAGGAGAAGGGTGGTCGGAGAGGAAATGCAAACGAATGCCACTACTGAGGGACCAGCTTCAGAGAATCCACATGGGAGAGAGGTCTCTCAACAGCCCAGGCAGGAGTTTGCACTTCATTAGGTACCAGGAAGTTTCACCATGACATGCAAAGTCACAATAAATTAGCTTCAGAAGTTTGCACAGTCAGGGAGTGAGTTATTTTGCATGTAAGGTATGTGTATTTCTGTATGAAATGGAATTTTTTGCTTCTTTCTGCAATTCAAAAGTAACTTCTTCTGGTTTACAATTCTCAGCCACTTTTCAAGCCCTGGGGGTAGATTAAGGAGAGACCTATAGCACTGCACCAGTGAAAAGACTGTGGCTGAGCAATAGTGGATGTTTGGGTGAGAGTATCGCTGTGGTGTGATGGTGTTTTACATTTCTGACAAAAGAGGATGCAATGCAGAAGTAATGTTTTTAGGGGTCTGGCTTGCTTCTGCCATCCATTTCTGTTGGGCTTCTGTCTTCACATGATGTTAATTTCTAGTTTTCTCAATTTTTAAGTCTTGACATTGACTGCAACTCTAACCTAGATTTGCTAAAAGCACAAGAAAGGCTGTCCTGAGTGCTGCCATCAAAGCAAGAGTCATGCCTCCGGAGTGCTGTTTTCTGGCACTCTGCTTCAGAGCAGAAATCTCCATTAGAAATCAACAAGCAGCACCATGAGCTAACCTCTGCCATGGGGACTCCTCAACCCTTCTTGAGTTGGCACGTTTTGCACTTCATTTCCTGATTTTTTTTTTTTAATCTGAATATTAGGAAAATATTTTGTCTGCAGCTGTAATGAACCTGACTGTATGTTTTATTTGGTACCCTTTAGGACTGGCTTCCCTTGACCTGCAAGAGCTGGCGGGGCACACGATGACCCTCTTGTGCATCCCTGCAGAGCACATGTCCCCTTGGGATCAGCCACCCATGCTGCTTGTGGTCAGAAATGGTTTGACCAAAATTCCTGCT